>NC_133617.1:372401643-372701643 GCF_048593235.1 Sminthopsis crassicaudata | reverse complement strand
TTCATTCTTTAAGTTTTATCAAGACTAATCTCAAGTCTTCTTCTAATTAGATTTCCTTTATGACCTCTGAAGACAAAGAGTTCAGTGGAAACACATGTATCATCTCATATTAGAATGTAAGCAATTATCCTTTATCATTATTCATGCTTTATCATTATTCATATTCACCTTTTTATGTTTCTCTTAACTCCTGTTTCTGAACTTTAACTTTGACCTTTTCATTAGGACTTCTTAGAAGTTTTCTATTTCATTAAAGATCCATTTTTTGCCTCTGTAAGATTATATTCAGGTTCGGATTTTTGTTTTTGTTTTTTAAGTATATCATTCTTGGCCATAAACCCAAATCTTTGTATTCTAGAACATCACCTTCCAAGTTATCTACTCCTTTATGGTGGTGGCTGCTAAATCATGTGGCACCTCAGTACTTAAATTTCTTTCTGACTTTTTGTCGTAGATTTTTGTTCTGGAACCTCTCAATTTTGACTTTAATGTTTCTGGAAATTTTCATTTGGGGATTTCTGTAATTAGGTGGCCAGCAAAATCTATTTCCAATTTTCCCCGTTTCAATAAATTTGGGCCATTTTCTTTTATGATTTCTTTACGATGGTTAGGCTTTTGTTCTGGAAGCTATCGTTTCTGACCATTGTTCCTTTCCTCCATGCTAAAGGAATTAAATTTTCATTCTCTCTCTGTCTCTGTCTCTCCCTCCCCCTCTCCCTCTCTCTCTCTGTTCCCCCACTCTCTCTTTCTCCTCCCCTCTTCTTTCTTCCCTTCCCCCCCTCATCTTTCTCTTTCTCTCTTTGACTCTGTTGAAGAGCACTGGTCAACTTCCATTTTTTTTTTAAAGGTAGTGGGTACTTTCTATGGGAACTTATGATCAGATTCATGAAAACTGAACTGGGGGCAGCTAGATGGCGCCCTGGAGTCAGGAGAACCTAAATTCAAATATGACCTCAGACACTTTCTACCTATGTGATCCTGGATAAGTCACTTAACCTCAATTGCCTGCAAAAACAAAACAAAGAAAAAGAAAAAAAGAAAAGAAAACTGGACCAGCCAAATGAAGCATTCTCGTGATTCTATTTGGGAAACAAATGCTTGAAAAACTTGCACATTCAAGAAGAATTATTTTTCTCCTTTTTCTCCTCCTTGGATCTGCTAATGCAGGCATTATTCATGGAACAGAAAAGATGGAGATTTGAGAAAGGAAAATTTTGAAATTTTGATTTGAAAAATAAAAGAGATTTTCCCCTAAAGACATCCAAATTCCTGGGGTCAATGACCTTGAGTTCAGAATGATTTGAGAAGAAGGAAGGCAAGTTGATTTTTCTGATATAGAGTCCTGGAAAGTAGGGAGGGGGGAACACACAAGGGAGGTCACATCTCCCTCTTATTCATTCCCATACAAAGAATGGGGCCTGAGCTCAAAGCCAACTTGGGAAAGAAGAGCAGGACAATTGCTTTAAGCTTTCTCTGATTAAAGGTCCCACAGTAAAGCACCTGGTTTCATCTGGTCCCTAAGATCATCCTCACCTCAATGTGGCATTACATAAGCTTGTACTGGTAGCCACGAGGAAACAACCATGAAGGTTTTATCTTATCAGATCCTGAGAGTAGCAAATATGGCCCTCTCCCTTCAAACAGTTACCAATCAAATACTCACCATCAGTCTCATCTCTATCCCCCACCATCCACTATCTCCCACCTTCAGGAGAATGTAGACTGCCTAGAGGCCTATTATTTACAAAAACTTTATGTCCCAGACCACACAGGCAATGTTGTCCATGTCAAGCATGAGCTCACTAAAAATGACTCATCAGGAAAAAAAATGGGTGTCCTATCTCCTATCACTGACGTCAAGGGGCAGCAATATATATCTGAGAACATGAAAGAGGGCATCAAAACATGACCTTGAATCAGCTCCTTTCCAAAGCCTGTTGGACCAGTAGCTACTAATATGAGCACTAGGCTTGGTCTGCTGAGGACCTCCACAAACAGATCTCCTTTCTTTTCTAAACTAAGTGTACAGGCTGAGGTGCAGGAATAAAGGGAAGAGATGGGGAGGAGAGTATTATGTATTTGAAAGAACCCTTCAACTTCTGATTATGTTTGCAGCAAGTAATCTCCATTTCTACCTAACTTACTAGAGATGCAACAATAATGCTTTTAATCAATTAATCAGTCAACTAACATTTATTGAGCATCTACTGTATGCCTCTGGAGAAAATAAAAGAAGAAGCGCTGTTTGCTTTGATGCAGTTTTACAATCAAGTTGAGGAAAATTTTCATGGATACACAATACACACACACACACACACACATATACTCAGAATTCAGAATGAGTGCTAAATTGTGTGCCATGGCCTATGAATGTCTTATGAATTCAGAAGAGAAAGATCAGTAAGGACTAAAATAGTATGGGAACTTCCTGAAGGATTCAAGATTTGATCTGGGCCTTGAAAGATGGAAGCTCTGGATAGGTGGAAAGGAGAGGAGAAAGAATTCATGCATTCAGCAAGCATTTAATAAGTTGTTATTATGTACCTGCCACTGTGCTATGTTCTGGAGATACAAAGGCAAAATGAAAATAAAACCTGACCTCAAGGAATTTACATTCTTCTGGATGAAAAAATAACTTAACCAAGAGGATGCAGGCAAGGATAAACATGACATGCCTGTGGACTGAACAAAAGCCAACCATGTTGGAGAAAGGATTTGTATTAGATCAGTGAAATAAAGCAAGACCAAATTGTGGAGATTCTTAGGTAAATGGACTTAAAGTCCTCTTTTCTTTCAGCTGGCCAGAAACAGAGACTGCCACTGAAGGACCAACCCTGATTTTATCTCTAGCATCCCCAATCTCCAGGTTATTCTCCTTTGTATCTTAATAGAGCCCCTCTGACCCATTTGTCTATATATTCGAAGCTCCCAAACCTGCTCTTCTGGATAAACATACTTTGGACATATGCCCTTCTCTCTTTTTTTAAATTAAAGCTTTTTATTTTCAAAAATATGTATAGATAGTTTTCAACATTCTATCTTGCAAAACCTTATGTTCCAAATTTTTCCCTCCTTTCTCCCCCCATCCCTTAGGTGGCAAATAATACAATATATGTTAAGCATGTGCAATTCTTCTATACACATGTCCACAATTATCATGCTGCACAAGAAAAATCAGATCAGAAAGGAAAAAATGAGAAAGGAAACAAAAAAACAAGCAAACAACAAAATGAGTGAAAATGCTATGTTGTGATCCACACTCAGTTCCTACAGTCCTCTCTTTGGGTGCAGATGGCTCTCTCTGTCGCAAGACTATTGGAACTGCCTTGAATCACCTCATTATTGAAAAAAGCTATGTCCATCAGAATTGATCATCATATAATCTTGCTGTTGCTGTATACAATAATCTCCTGGGTCTATTCACTTCACTTAGTATCAGTTGATGTAAGTCTCTCCAAGCCTCTCTGTATTCTTCCTGTTGGTCATTTCTTACAGAACAATAATATTCCATAACCTTCATATACCATAATTTATTCAGCCATTCTCCAACTGATGGGTATCTATTCAATTTCCAGTTTCTAACAACTACAAAAAGGGCTGCCACAAACATTTTCACACATGTAGGTCTCTTTCCCTCCTTCATAATTCTTTGGGATGCAGGTCCAGTGTCTCCACTGCTGGATCAAATGATAGCATAGCCCTTCTCAAGAAATGTTATATAATATAGGGAGAGTTTAGGGGCAATGGGGTAATGATAAAGACACAAAAAGAAGAAAAGAAACACTAGAGCATCAATGAAGCACTGAAAATATAGAGAACAGAAAGAAATACAGAAGAGAACACAACCAAGCAGGAAAGTGTTATTACTATGTAATATATCCTTTTTTTAAACTGTGTAATAAAAAGTCATAGTCTCATATACAATCCTCCTTTTCTGTTTATATCGATGTCTTTAAGGCATGGCGACCATGTTAACACCCTGGGTACCTTAGAATCAGCCGGAGTCAGGATAAGCAAAAGTCTTTATTCTAGGTCTTTAGCGGTAGAAGTGAAGAGAGGGGATGGGTAGGATCTCTCTGCAAGACCCTGGCTAGTCTCCTGGCACCTCCTAGTCCCTCCCACAATTCTCTGTATACACCAAACAATTGAGCCAGCACAGGATAGTGGGAAGGGCCATTTTCCAAGCATATTCTTATAGAGTAATGTCCAATTGGTAATTAGCCTCAAGTGCTCGATTGTCCGACCTCAGTGCATTTCAGCCCTTTACATTAAGGTCTTTTTAAAAACCCAGAAAATTAGGGGAAAGAAAATAGATGCATGTATGCTCCTTGAGGTCAATCAATGAGCATTTATTTATTAAACACTTACTATATGTCAAGTATTATACTAAGAATTAGAGATACAAAGAAAGGCAAAATCCCTGTCTCTGCTCTCAAGGAGTTCACATTCTAATAGGAGAGGCAGCATGCAAATAATTATACACATAGGTACATATATACATATCTATGAAAGATAAATGTATAATTGTTGTTTAGTCATTTCAGTCATGTCTAACTCTTCATGATTCCATTTAGGTTTTTCTTGGCAGAGATGCTGGAGTGATTTGCCATTTCCTTCTCCAGCTCATTTTGCAGATGAGGAAACTGAGGCAAACAGGGTGAAGTGACTTGTCCAGGGTCACAAGACTAGAGTCTGATGCCAGATTTGAACTGAGTCTCCTGACTCCAGAGCTGATACTCTGTGCACTATGGTACCACCTAGCTGTCCCATATACAAAGTAAATGGATAGGAGACCCAGAGTAGAAACACTCTATGTATTTGGAGGTTGAGGGCTAAAGAGAGGAGTGCAGAGGAAAATGGCTGTTTTCATTTTTGCCATTGTGTACCCAGCACATAGAGCAATGTTTGATACATAAGAGATGCTTAATAAATAAATTTAAAATTGCTGAGTGTGAAACATGAGTTTTGTACATAGCACATATAATTTTAGAGTTAAATAAGCTTAAAAGATTATCTAGTCCAATTCAGTTTGTAGATATGGAAACCTCAGTCCAGAGAGATGAAATAATTGCCACCATGAGTCAATAGCAGACCTGAGAACAGGCCTCAGATCTTTGGTTCCAGGCCAGTGCTCTCTATGATGTATTACATGGCCTCTCTTGAAGATCTGTTATCATTCCCTACTTGAAATTACAAACACATTCACTGCAAGACTCTGACTTTTGAACACTGGATGATGAAATAATAAATAGCTTTAACTGCCAAAAAAAAAAAAAAAAAACCAAGAGTACAAAAAACATTTCAAAACTCCTATTGATAGGGCAACCTGACAGTAGAACTAATCCTATACTGCTCAGATCATTAGGGTGACTAGGTATCACCAAATAGGTCATTCCCTCTAATACCAAGGGATGAGGGAAAGACTGGGTTAGAGGCTGGAGATTCAGCATGAGACCTCAAAATAATGTGGCCTCTTGGGCATCATTAAGATTGTCTAGGCTACATGTTTATAGCAGCTCTTATTTAGTGACAAGGAATTGGAAACTGAGTGAATGCCCATCAGTTGGGGAATGGCTGAATAATATCGTATGTGAATGTTGTGGAAAATTATGTTTTTTAAAACTTTTTATTTTTAAAACATATTCATGGATAATTTTTCAACATTGACCCTTACATAGCCTTGTGTTTCAGATTTCCCCCTCTTCCCCACACCTCCTCCTCTAGATGGCAAGCAATTCAATATATATTATACATGTTAAAATATATGTTAAATACAATATGTGTAAACATTTATACAATTATCATGCTGCAAAAGAAAAATCATATCAAAAAGGAAAGAAAATGAGTAAGAAAACAAAATGCAAGCAAACACCAACAAAAAGAGTAAAAATACCATGTTGTGATCCACACTCAGTCCCCATAGTCATCTTTCTGGGTGTAAATGACTCTCTTCATCACAAGACCATTAGAATTGGCTTGAATCATCTCATTGTTGGAAAGAGTCATGTTCATCAAAATTTATTGGGTTTTTTTTGTAACATGCTCTCCTAGCAGTTACAATTACTAGTCTGTCCTAGACCCACCAGAGTACCTTTGACCACTGTCCTTTGCAGTGTGAACTCCACCCAGCTCTCCTCCTCTGATGCCTTCAAAGGTCTCTGGCCACAATCTCTTGAATCTATAGCTTAATAACCGGTAGCACACTCAAGAACAGCCACGTGTAATCTTAAAAGCCTTTATTATACCTACTCACATAATGCCCTAACTGATGCCCTGACTTGTTGGTTCCCGAGTGAACACCTGGTCAGAAGACCCACGTGTTCACTACCAAAACCCTTACCTCTTTTGGCTATCCATCTTGGCTTGGCCACCCAGGCTAGGGAGCCAGGGTGAAGAACGCCAGGTTAAAGAGAGCGATTGCTGCCTGCAGTGGGCTTACATAGGGCCTGTGAGGTCACACACACAGCCAGTCAGCGAGAGAGTCACCCATTACCAAGCTATCTCAATATGGTCAGGATCCCACCCAAGGGCAGTCCTAATATCCACAGAAATTACTTCCGGACCACTCAATCTCCCGATGCACTGTGTCCGCCCATTTAAAGGCCCCTTACAATTCCCTTTCTCTTGTTTTGCGGGAACCGCACATCTCATCAAGCTAAACTTTTAGCACCAGCTATAGTTCACTTGATCCATGAAATGACAGAGTGTTATGCCCAAGGAGGTACAAAGCAGCAGATCAGTAAACAGAAGTATGACAATGAGAACCAGGCTCAATAGTGGCCCAAGTGTTCAACCCATTCATCAAAGTCATACTCGAGATAATATGCCAAAGAGGTTGGATGCCAATGAGGTAGGATGTCAACACTGAGGCGGGAAGTCAACAAGGTAAAACATCACAATTCTAGTTAACAATTAAATATCAGTGAGGTAGGTTGTCACAATTCTAGTTACATTTATCACAATTCTAGACCAATTCTAGTTTCTTACAATTTTCTGTTGCACTTGTCACAATCCTAGAACAATTCTAGCTTAATACAATTCTCAACTGCACTTTTCACAATCCTAGAACAATTCTAGCTTATCACAATTCTCTATTGCACTTTTCACAATCCTAGAGCAATTCTAGCTTATCACAATTCTCTATTGCACTTTTCACAATCCTAGAGCAATTCTAGTTTCACAGGTGCACATAAGCAAAGTCATGTCCAATAACATTGTCTCAATAACAACGGCAGGTGGGTGTGTTGGTTTTTCACCCACTAATTTAAAAGCATAGTCCTTCAATAGAAAGCATAGGGCAAAGCCTTTCCCCAGGCCACCATATGGCAAGTAGCCACAGGAAGAGCAAGCAGGCCCATTGTCCATTTACAGTCTTTATATTGCATATCACCCAAAACAGTCCATTTCAGCTGCAACACTGGAACTGTGTCTGGTGTCTCTGGTGTCACGGTCAGGAGGGGCATTGCTGCCATCAGCGTCTGAAGGGCTGCGGACATCTGGCTGGTCCCTCTGGGCTGTTGTCTGGTCCTTCTCTTGGATCCCCAGGTTACAAATGTCTCTGGTGGGGATGAACTCTACTGCTGGATCTGCACCTAGGAAAGAATGTACCTGGGGCCCCAAACCCTGGCCCAACTTGGGCCTTTCCCAATGCCATCCAGGCCTTTCCACATCACAGTGGAAACAAAGTTGTTGTCAAAAAGATTAACAAAAGTCAGACAAAAGTGAGTCAGTCTGTCACTTAGCTGCACTTTCTGTGTATGCCCGAAGTGCATTGCTAAGGTAAAAGGCAAAGAATTTAAAAATGTAAAACCAAAATAATTTAAAAGTGTAAAACCGAAATAGATTAAAAATATAAAACCAAAATAACTTTAAAATGTAAAATCAAAATACTTTGAAGATGTAAAATCAAAAGTGTTTAAAAATGTAAAATCAAAATTTAAAATTGTAAGCAATCACATATCCCAAAATTCCCTTCTCTTGTTTAGAAGAGAAGATCTTGGGGATAGTCTGCAGTAATGACTTTACTAATAGGATTATAAGAAATGCCAATGGAATGGGCAAAGTCAAATTCAATGCAAAAACACCTAAAGGCAAAGTATTTGTAAGCCAATCCATAACTGTCTTAAATGCATGTGAAATTTCTACAATAGAAAAATGGTTGATCACATGTCTAGCTGCTTCTCCAGATTGGAATGAAGCCACAATGTCCATTGGTCTTAAAACATCCACTCATACAGTTAATGAAAAAGGAACACTCGGCTATATCCCTGAATTCTATTGCCTAAAAATCAAAGTTTGAGTTTCTGATACCGAATTGTACTTCAGGAGTGTGAATCAATAAATCTGATATTACTTTTCCTCCTGGGTCAAAGATCACACACTGTCTATTTATTTTAGTGATTAAAACAGCAATTTTCCAACCCATTCTAGACATAAACACTGTTTTATAAGTACCCGTAGGGGGTTGGGAAATCAAGCTCACCTGTGGAAGTGGAAAATCCACGAGGTAAGAAAAGAGGAGTTTCAACTCTCCAAAGACGATCCTAGCAGTTTTACAAGTATAAAACTCCACTCTCTCTAACTGCAAGGTCTTATCCCTGTAAGGTTTCTTAGAAATTAACTGAACTGTATTTTTAAAAATTTTCTGATTATACTCAATACCCCACAATTCCTTTTTGCATTGGGCCATAAAGCCTACTCCTGTCCTTTGAAATGAAGACACAGGAGTTTTAAATGGATTAATGGGCAGTGCTGATGATATTATTGCCCTTCCTTTTCCTCCTCCCCCTCCTCCCTTGGCCCAAGAAGGTGAGGCAGAGGGAAGAGGAATCTGAAAATTCCCCAAAGGCTGATTTAAAATCAAACCTGAGCTTTGCACATAAAAAGAACTAAACTTCTTCTCAATGGAAGAGTAATTGATAAATTCCTTAAAACAACAATGCAGGAGGTAAACCAACAAAACGCTAAGAAGAATTTCTACAACTGAAGTCCATGTGGTTCGTTTATTTCCTTCCTTAGTTTCAGCCACTGGTTTGAACTCTTCCTGTTCTATCTGTAGTAACCTAGCTTTTTCTTCTTTCTCTATCTCAATCTGTAGTTTAACCTGCAATTCCAGCAACTCTTGCTGTGGCATTTTATACTCTATACTATTGAATGAGATGAGGTGAGATCTTTCAAGACAGTTGTGAAAATCGAGTAAGGCTTCATCTACTTCAGAGTTTGAGTAGGCCTGAAGGACTCTGAAGGGCATTGCCTTCCCCTCCTATGACATCTCCCTATTTCATCCAAATATGGGCAACTATGTACTTATTGGTCAAGTTCAATTTCATGGGTAGATTTCGCGTTTAGAATGTAAGACTCTCAGCCAATGAGGATGAGGGTCAGTGGTGGGAGGGGGCGTTTTGTGTTAGGGATTAAAGGTGCTGTCCTGCCCACAGGAGGCGCTTCCTCTCTTCGATAGTCTACTCAAAGAGTGGGACGCCCTTCTCGCGAGAATGTACAATAAACTTTGCTTTTCTCTAGAGCTCTCTCCAGCTTTTTTTTATTAAATGTTGACCCCTCACCATTTCCGTACCACACACTATCATACATACACATTAGCTCTAGGTTGCTCCCTCTCCGAGATATATTTAATGGGTGTGGGGATAGCCTTCTCGGAGCTTGATTACAAGCTTCCTGCTGTTCTTCAGCGGTGATCTTTGTTAAAACACTTGGGGCATGATGGCAGCCGATGCCACACCCAGAGAGTGCCTCCAAGTTCAATACCCAGACATGACCAATCAGCCAGGAAGCCATCTGAGGGGAGAAAGGGATTACACAATCAGTCAGCCAGGAAGCAACATGATGGGAGAAAGGGACTACAATTAGGGAGAATAAAGTTGTATGCAGCTGGGACAACTGAGATACCCCCTGGAGAGGTGAAATCTGTTCCTCTCCAACCTATGGATCCCTTGTCTCCAGGCACAGTAGGCTTGACCATTTCACCTCCTGAGACTTCTTACAAAACAGTGTCCATCCATACACTGATGTGGGAAACTGGGGAATGTGTAGATAATATCCCAGTCACTAACACAGGGAGACAATGTGTGACTTATCAACCAGGGGAAGTAGTAGCATCGGGTTTATTGATACAGACTCCTAATAAGCAATCTGGTGACAGTCACCCATGTTCTGACTCCAAGCAGAAAAACCCAGGGATATACTGGACAGCAGCTGTGACAGCTGACCGACCTATGCTCACCATCTATATAAATGGCATAGCATTAGAAGGACTGGTGGACACAGGTGCAGATCGCACAGTCATTAGAGGTGCCAACTGGCCCAGTCACTGGCCAAAGACTAAGGTAGACACCTACATGTCTGGGGTAGGAGGATCAATAGCAGCTGAATTTAGTGCTACCCCTTTAAGATGGGTATTTGAAGGTGAAACAGGAGTTTTTACTCCTTTTATAGTTGAAAAAATCCCCATCAATCTGTGGGGAAGAGACATTTTACAACAATTAGGGTTAAAAATGAGTACTTCGGTTTTTTAGGCAGGGCTGCTGTTGAAGGCCTGCCAACACTTTCACCTGTTCCTATCCAGTGGAAAACTGATACACCAGTGTGGATAGAACAGTGGCCCTTAGATAACAATAAAATTCAGGCCTTACTAGATATAGTACAGGAACAACTTGACCAAGGACACTTACAACCTTCTCTAAGTCCTTGGAATTCCCCAGTATTTGTTGTAAAAAAGAAATCTGAAAAATGGAGGATGTTGACTGATTTAAGAAAGGTAAATGAACAGATGGAAACTATGGGAACTCTTCAACCTGGACTTCCATCTCCTACTCAGTTGCCTAGAGGATGGCCTCTGGGGATTATAGACATTAAGGATTACTTCTATTCTATCCCTCTAGATAAGGAGGATATGAAAAGATTTGCCTTTTCAGTGCCCAGCGTTAACTTAGCTGAGGCTTATAAAAGATATGAATGGACAGTTTTGCCACAGGGAATGAAAAACAGCCCTACTATGTGTCAAATGTATGATGGGCTGCTCTTAGTCCAGTAAGAAAAGCATTTCCAAAAGTAATGTTATTACATTACATGGATGATATATTGGGATGTGCACCTGAGGAACAAATGTTAGAAGCATGTCTACAAAAAACCGTAGAAACACTAAGGAATTATAAATTGCACATAGCTCCAGAAAAGATTCAAAGACATGCTCCTTTTCAATATTTAGGATATGAAATATATCCTAAGGTGCTTACAGTAGAAAAACTCTCCTTAAGAACAGAGAAGCTAAACACCTTAAATGACTTTCAGAAATTGATAGGAGATATCCAATGGATGCATCCAGTGTTAGGCTTGACTACCTGTCAATTGCAACCATTATATGACATTTTAAGGGGAGACAGTGCTTTAAATTCACCACGCCAGCTTACAAAAGAAGCTCAAGAGGCTTTGAGACAAGTTGAACTGGCTTTATCCAATGTGGTTGAAAGAGTCACTCAAAAACCCTTGGAAATATCAGTTTTTGCTACACAAGAGGCCCCCACAGCAGTCCTTCATCAAGGAGACAGTGTGATAGAGTGGGTGAACCTCCCAGCACAACCAGAACAAAGCCTTATTCCTTACCCAGTGCTTGTGGCTAGAATTTTATTAAAGGCCATTAAACGAGCAGTACAATTATCTGGGACAAGACCTGACAAGATATATATACCTTTTATACTAATGCACAAGTTAATGTGTGCTGCGAAACCATCCCAGAGTGGCAAATTTTATTAACCATGGCTCCAAATTTTGCACACGGGTCTCTATTAAAGATAACCAGACTGCTACATAATTGGCAATGGATTCTTGAAGAAAAGGTTTCTAAAGTTCCTCTTAAAGGACCAACTATCTTTACAGATGCATCCAAACATAATATTTGCGCTGTGTATTCTCGTGACTTAACTATAAAGAAAGTAATCAGAACTCCTTTTCAATCCACTCAGCAGAATGAATTATTTGCTATCATGCTAGCTCTTGCTTATTATCCAGGAGACATAAATATAATATCTGATTTGGCCTATTCAGTAGGTGTGGTACAAAGAATTGCCACAGCCCAAATAAAATGTGTAGCCTCCAATATATATCAGCTCTTTAAAGAGCTTCAAGAGCAAGTGAGAAAGCATCCAGGTAAGATTTATATTTTGCATGTCCACTCCCATAGTGGACTTCCAGGTCCTATTTTTGATGGTAATTCAAAGGCAGATAGCCTTCTAACCATGCTGGCCAGTACTCCTTTATTTCAAGAAGCACAAGAGTCTCATTCTAAATATCATCAGGCTGCCCGAGCTTTACGTTTGCAGTTTGGAATAACAAGAGAAGAAGCTAGGAGCATAGTAAAAAGCTGTACAGCTTGCCTTCCTTTCCATGCTCCTACACTCCCTCCAGGGAAGAACCCTCGTGGTTTGAGACCTAATGAAATTTGGCAAACGGATGTGACCCATTATAAATCTTTTGGTCATCTATCTTTTATCCATGACATGGTAGACACCTTTTCAGGATTCACATTTGCAATGCCAGCAGCAAAAGAGACAGCCCGAGTGGTAACTGAATTCCTTATACAAGCATTTGCAATTATGGGTGTTCCACAAGCAATAAAAACAGACAATGGACCTGCATATACATCTAAACATTTTACACACTTTTGTGCACAGTATAAGATTTTACATACCACGGGCATACCCTTTAATCCTCAAGGGCAGGCAATAGTAGAGAGAAGAAACAGAGATATTAAGACACTCCTCCAAAAACAAAAGAAAGGGGGAGTCACGGGTAACCCTAGAGAACTTTTAAATTTAGTTCTCTATACCATTAATTTTTTAATTTTTGACAAAGATGCACTGGCTCCAGCAGACAGGTTTTATAACTCACCGGAAGGGCAGTGTCCAGTGCAAGCAGCTCCACTGTCTTTAGATAATCGCCAAATGATGTGGAGAGACCCAGAAAGTGGTGAATGGAAGGGACCAGATAGGTTAACTGCTTGGGGGAGAGGGTTTGCTTGTATCTCTACAGATGGAGAAGGAATCAGATGGGTGCCAACGAGCCGTATTCGCCTTGTCCATCGGAGAGAGACAGAGCAGACCCTTGAAACGAAGGAGAAGGCCCAAGAATCACCTTTGCTGACTGTGCCCACCACTGAAAGAACCTGGCAGTTATGGCCTTTGACCCATGGACATCAAAAACTGTTGGACTTGAAAATCCTCAGGAATCATTGGATTCTCTGAGACATCATAAGACTATTGTAGGACTTGAAAGTCTCAGGAATCATTGGATTCTCTGAGACATCATAAGACTATTGTAGGACTGAAATCCTCAGGAATCATTGGATTCTCTGAGGCATCATAAGACTATTGTAGGACTGAAATCCTCAGTAATCATTGGATTCTCTGAGACATCATAAGACTATTGTAGGACTGAAAGTCCTCAGGAATCATTGGATTCTCTGAGGCATCATAAGACTATTGTAGGACTGAAATCCTCAGGAATCATTGGATTCTCTGAGGCATCATAAGACTATTGTAGGACTTGAAAATCCTCAGGAATCATTGAATTCTCTGAGACATCATAAGACTATTGTAGGACTGAAATCCTCAGGAATCATTGGATTCTCTGAGGCATCATAAGACTATTGTAGGACTGAAATCCTCAGTAATCATTGGATTCTCTGAGACATCATAAGACTATTGTAGGACTGAAAGTCCTCAGGAATCATTGGATTCTCTGAGGCATCATAAGACTATTGTAGGACTTGAAAATCCTCAGGAATCATTGGATTCTCTGAGGCATCATAAGACTGTTGCTGGACTTCAAAACCTTGTGGGGATCATTGGATTCCCTAACATATAAAAAGACTGATGTGGGACTTCAAAAACTTGTGGGGATCATTGGATTCCCTAACATATAAAAAGACTGATGTGGGACTTCAAAAACTTGTGGGGATCATTGGATTCCCTAACATATAAAAAGACTGATGTGGGACTTCAAAAACTTGTGGGGATCATTGGATTCCCTAACATATAAAAAGACTGATGTGGGACTTCAAAAACTTGTGGGGATCATTGGATTCCCTAAAAGTGAAGCAATGGACAATAGATTGGTTTTGGCTATCTCTTGGTTGCTGAAGAAGGCATGTATGTATGTCTGGTGTTTACATACCCTCCTTCTAGGACTTCTGGAAATCTCTTACAATACCATGTTGATTTATATTGTTTGTTATATCACTACTTGCATGTACAATTCCTGTTTGTTACACCACATCGAGTCTGCACTGATTGTGGGGAGAGTCACCACTAATAGCCTCTGCGTTATTGCTATGTGCTTGTGTAATAACTCCCATGCTGATGGGTTTGTGCATACTTGTCTCTAATAAGGCCCTTCAATCCAGAAACCCGCTAGCAAATCCCCACTTCTCTTTGGTGCTTTTCATCTCCCTTCCTGAGATGTCAGGGAGGGCCTGATTATCTCCTTTTTAGTGCTTTCATCTCCCCTCCTGAGAAGTTGGGGGGGGGCGTGATCACCTCCTTTTTGGGGTTTTCATCTCCCTGAAAAGTCAGGGATGGCGCGACCTCCTGTGGTCTAAAACAAAAGAAAGCGGGAGATGTAAAGGGCTAGAACTGAGCAATACACTTGGATAATGAAACACATGAGACTAACTGCCAATTGGACAGTTCCCTATTAACTTGTTTGAAGGTTGACCCTCCCCAGCTGTTCTGTGCTGACTTGCTTGGTGGGACAAAGAGGGGGAAGTGATGTGTGTGGGAGGAGTAAGAGAAACTTGGGTGGTGGAACTCACGCTCACTTGCACTCGCGACCTGGCATTGGAGGTGACAGTAAAGATCTAAAATAAAGACATTTAGTGGTCCTGACTCCTGCAGATTTCTGGAAAGATAGAGTTCCAGCATTTTTTTAAAATATAAAATATTATATGCTATAAGAAACAATCACCAGGATAATTTCACAAAGTCCTGGAAAGACTTACATGAAATAATGCTAAATGAAGTCCAAGAGAACATTGTACACAGCAACAGCAAGATTATACAATGATCATTTCTAATGGATGTGGGCTCTAATGGATGATTCAGGACAATTCCAATAGACTTGTGATAGAGAGAGCCATCTCCGTCCTAAAAGAAAACTGTGGGGATTGATTGTGGATCACAATATAGTATGTTCACCTTTTTTGTTATTGTTTACTTGCTTTTTGCTTTCTTTTTCATTTTTTTCCTTTTTGATCTGATTTTCCTTGTGTACATGATAAATGTGGAAATATGTACATAAGAATTGCACATATTTAACATATTTTGGATTACTTGCTGTCTAGGGAAGGGGGTGGGGGGGGAAGGGAGAAAATTTTGTAACACAAGATTTTGCAAAGGTGAATATTGAAAACTATCTTTGCATGTATTTTGAAAATAAAAAGCTATTTTTTAAAATGTTAAATGAATGTAAAAAAAAAAGATTTATTTGAGGTCCATGACTACAGAGGTGTATTCTGTACTCTATATTCTGCTCTCTTCAAAATTTATTTGAAGTATTGTGTTCCGTTCCAGCAACCGCTGTTTAAGAAGGACATTGGTGAACTGGAGAGTAACTAGGATGATAAAGGATCTCTGGTTCTGCAACAAATGAGGATCAGTTGGAGAAGCTAAGCATTGTTAGCCTGGAGATGAGAAGATTCAGCAGGGACATGATTGCTTTCTTCAAGCATTAAAAAGGATTTATGTATTAATAAGCTAGACTTGTTCTGTTTGGTCTTTTGGAAGGAGTAAGAATAATGAATAAAAATTTCAAAGATGCCCATTCAGACTTGATAGGAGGAAAAACTTCACATTCAAAATGCCCAAAAATGTAACAGGATAATTTAGGAAATGGCTGCTTCCCCTTCATTGCAGATCTTCAAAGCAGAGGTTATATGGATGACCACTTGTCAGGCATGCTATAGCAAGAATCCCTTCTGAGTATATGTTAAATGCTGCTGAGCTCCCTGTCAACTCTCCAAATTCTGTATTTCTGTAATTTCCCTCAGCCACAGCTCCGTGATGTTTTCTTGGATATCAAAGACCTCTTGGTATAAAGTGACCAAGTCTTCTTTTGCTCCCTGCCCACCTTCCTTCTCGCTTTTCTCAGCCTACTCTTCCAGATCACTACATCCTCCCAGGATTGTAAATCTCAGAACTAACCTCAGCAGGGAGGGACTGACCAGTGGGAGAAGAAGAGGACAGCCTCTCTTCCCAGTGTGTGTCAGATAAATATTCCTATTCACTTATTTAAAGGTCCCCTGTTCTGTTGATTTCCAGACCCAGAACCAGCCCAGAACCAGCAACATGATGAACTGGAATTGGTTTTCAGTTTTCTCTCCAACCTCTCCTCACCCTGCCCCTTCCTTGTGCCTAACAGCTTCACCCATCTTCCTAGCTCTCTTGGATCTGCCACTATAGCATCCACACAGGCAGTGAACTCTCCTCCAAAACTTCTCTGGGCTTTCTCCTCACTTTAAAGTTCCTTTGTCCTCTGGTCAGAACCTCAGAATAGCTCTAGGGGATTAGCTGACTAATCTAACTAAAAACTTAATAACAATAGCTTGTATAATTATATCACCCTTTCTAGATAAACTATTTACATTTCTAACAAGATCTTTATCCCAAGGAGTAATTGATTAATAATTGAGAATAATTAAGTATCATTAAATATCAATAATTATTTCGGGTATAAGAATAATTAAGAATGCTTGCTCACCTAAATTGGGAGGGGAGAAGGAAGGAGGGACTTTTTGTCGCCCACAAATCATACCAAGTAGGTCACTTGCTATTTGCAACTCCACATACTCCTAATGGTTCCAGTTCAAAGCCCCAGCCCAGTGAACCACACTGACCCTCAGAAAATGTGACTCTTTGGCTCATAAACCTTAAGACAGCCCTCTCAGGGCCCTTTAAAGGGACTGCGAGCCACCACCTACCTACAAACCCTGTCTTGACCATGCTGGCAGAGATGGGATAAAGGCTCTCAGGAGCAGAAAACTCCAGTCTGATTCCTCTAGGGCACCATGGAATGTAAACATAAGGAAGGTGATGGGAAAGTCACACTAAGCCTGAAGACTGTTTGTGCAATGGCCTGTCACCAACTGACATTTTCCAGGCCTGAGGCCCAAGATGTAAACTAAGCAGAGAAACCAATTGCAACCCTTGGTACCACATAACCAAGGGTTTCCACAGGAAGGATTGAGCCTTTCACCATAATAGTTATTCCAGGAAACAACAGACACTAGACTTGTGAGATATTCATTCTTGTGGGGAAGGAATAATGAGGGATGGTCTGTAAGTGTCCTTCCAGTCCTAAACCTAGGATCCAATGTATAAGAAGTAACCAGACCACAAGTTCCTAGCAGATGGGTGTTTTCTTTCCCTTGAGCAGTTTCTCTGATGCAATATGGATCTACATCATGAAAAGTTACAGTGAAATGACTGAGTCACAGTGAAACTTAGGGAAAGAAAGTATCTGGTTCAATAGTCAGCATAAACAATCAAACTAATGTTGCTCAAAAGAAGAAGATGCTTTAATTATTTGGTTGCTATGTCCACACAACTTTAGTATCTTTCCGTTTCTTTTCCTAACTTCCATCTAGATTTCTTCTACTATAAGACTTAGAAGAACCAAATCTTCAGCTGCTATAAAATTATATGATACATTTAAATTTAATCACATTTTTATATAACATAGATCCAAGTTTCTGACTACTTGGATTGGATTTTACTTGTAAGTTTAACTGGATATCCAAAATATACATCTTTGTCCTTCCCAAGGGTATTATGGGGTAAATGGATGTTATTGTTGTTTGGTTATGTCCAACTCTTCATGACCTTATTTGGAATTTTCTTAGGAAAGATAATAGAATGGTTTGCCATTTCCTTCTCCAGCTTCTCCATACAGGTGAGAAAACTGAGGCAAATATATTAAGTGACAAACCCAGGGATACAGCTGGTAAATATTTGAAATCAAATTTGAACTCAAGAATAGTAGTTTTCCTGACTGCAGGTCTGTCACTCTGTCCACTGCTCCCCCATGGAGTAACCCATGGACAACCCAAAGACAAAACTAGATTTCAACTTTTTTCTTCAGTTCTTAGGTGTTGCTTGGAAATCACAAAAAATCTGAACACAGATCATATAACAACAGATTACAGAGTAAGAGCTATATATATATATATATATATATATATATATATATATATATATATGATTTTGAATAGGAACGATTTTTGAATGGGAAGAAGGAAGCAAGAGGAGGGAGGAAGGAAGAAAAGAAAGAAAGAATGAAGTCCAGAGGTATATCTAATTCTTCAAGCCAATCACAAATTATTCTTTGTTTCATTTTATTCCTCTAAAGTTATATGGGAACTATGCACAGCTAGTTAAAAATTTTTGATTTGGGGGCAGCTAGGTGGATAGAGCACCAGCCTTGAATTCAGGAGGACCTGAGTTCAAATTTGATCTGACACTTAACACTTCCTAGCTGTGTGACCCTGGGCAAGTCACTTAACCCCAGCCTCAGGGAAAAAAAAAAATTTGATTTGTCTGTGATTACATTCTTTGGAGTGAGGCTTTCTAATTCTATTTTTACAGTAGCAACAAAACATTTTCTCCTTAAATCTGGGGGACACTTTTCCACAAATATACAGAGTATCAAGGGGAACTGTAAATTCACATGAGGAATATATGTGATCAAATCATATAAATGGATGATGTATGTGTATGTATAGCAAAGGTATAGGCGAAGGGGAACACATTTGAAAAACAAATGGAGTCAAGGATCAGGCTAATCTCATAGTCTCTGCTGGATATTCTTCTTTTGGACATGTAGTCTCCACAAATCTCCATTGAGCATGTAACTGCTGCCAGATATTGCTCTGCTGAATATTCACTCACAGCCTCCAGCTTTTGGCTCAGCTAAAATTCTTGGCTATCTCTTCCCTAAGGAAAAAGCAGATGCTCTTGTCAGTTTAAAGCACAGAGAATGTTTTCAGCTCTTTTAGAAAATGGGGACAACAAAGGGAGAGAGAAAACTTTTGTAGAGCACCTACTATGTGCCAGGCACTATATTAAGCTCTTTTTATAAATATTATGTCATTTGATCCTCACAACACTCCTGTAAGGTATCCTAGAAGCAGGGTTGCGGGGAGAAAAATAAATAGCTTCTCCTATAATTATTACTTCAAAGCTTTGGCTACTGAGACTCCTCATATTCCCAACAAGAAATTCTCAATTCAGGTTCCAAGATCTTTTTATTATTATTATTATTACCATTATTTTTCCCCAGTTACATTAAAAAAAACATTTTTTGTTATACATGTGCATTCATTTTTTACATTTTTCCATATGAATCATATTGGGAGAGAAAAATCAAACAAAAGGGAAAAAGTATTAAAAAAAAAAAAAGGTAAAAATATTGTGTACTAATCCATATTCAGTCTCCACATTTCTCTCTCTGGATATATTATGGAATTTTCCATCCAAAGTTTATTGGGATTGCCTTGAATCACTGACTGTTGAGAAGAACCAAGTTTATTGTAGTCGATTGTCAGGTGCCAACAGGTATTCTTTAGAACAAAGAAAAGGGTACTCCTATCTATCTAAAGCCCATAAACTTAGTCTTTTCTTTGGGCTTCTCTGAATTATTCAAGGATTGAATCCTTTGGTCAGGCTTCAGTCTCACTTGTGCAGTTGAGCATAAGCTTCACATTATGAAACACTACTTATATTTCCTAATTTTCAGTCTCTGAAAGCTAAACTATAAAACAGATTGTGGCTTTTTACCTATAATTACAAAACATTAGGGGTTTAATTTCCCAAATTTTAAACTAAGTTTACTTTGTTCTCCTATAAATGTGAGTGGATAAAGAAACCAACTCTGACCAGAAATCGAATAGATCAAAGTTTCCATGGCACTAAGCAGAAATGGAGTCAGAATTGTGACTGCTGTACTTCCAACCAGGGCAAAATAGGGAAAAAAAAGAAAGGAAGGAAGGAAAAGGAAAGAAGGAAGAAAAGGGGAGAGAAGGAAGAAGGAAGGAAAGAAGGAAGGAAGGAAGGAAGGAAGGAAGGAAGGAAGGAAGGAAGGAAGGAAGGAAGGAAGGAAGGAAGGAAGGAAGGAAGGAAGGAAGGAAGGAAGGAAGGAAGGAAGGAAGGAAGGAAGGAAGAAAAAAAGAAGAAAGGGAGGGAGGGAAGAAGAAAAAAAGGTAAGAAAGAAGGGAGAGAGGAAGGGAGGAAGGAAGAAAAAAAGAAGAAAGGGAGGGAGGGAAGAAGAAAAAAAGGTAAGAAAGAAGGGAGAGAGGAAGGGAGGAAGGAAGACAAGAAGAGAGGAAGGGAGGAGGGAGGAAAGGAAATAGAAAAATTAAGCCCAACACTTGAGTTCATTGTTTCTGATACCTGACTAACTGCATTCCTGACTTTTTCATTTATAAAGTCAGCTTACAGCTCAGAGAGGCTTTGGAGCACTTCTTTACATTAAAAACAAGTCATGCAAGATTAACCTCATTTCCCTTTCTAATAGTGTCGCTAGACTGTTAGATTGATATCAGTTAGATAATCAACAATTTCTCATGATGTCACTGTGGACATCATGGAAGTTAGATGCCAATATTAGGAGGATTTGTAACTATGATAATGACTTATTTTTCTACACCAGTTTAAGAACATCAAATTCCTAACAACAAATTTGGACAGTAGGTTGTACAGGAATTGTAATAGTTTATAGATAAGGAAACCAAGACAATATTGTAAAGAATCTAGGTCTCAGAGCCATTAAAACTAGGTTCAAATTGTGGCTCCAACAAATACTTTACTATGTTGCCATTGGCAAATCAGTGAAACCTCCAAGTCTCAGTTTTCCCTTCTGTAAAAAAAGGGAAATAATACTTTTACTAAGGTCCTCGATGGAATTTTGAAAAGAAATAACTTTGCAAACATTAACACTCTATAAATATGTTTTAATTATTAGCGATTGAATCCAATGAAGGAAAATCGCCTTTTTCCCAATATACACAATATCCAGTGGAGTAACTGTCCCCAAAAAGTATCAATTGGTGGATCAATGTTAACTTAGAGAGGCTCAAGTGCCATGACATGGGATTAAGCCTTTAGCCCTATCCTTTTGGACATTTTATCAATTGTTTGAATAAGACATCAAAGCTGTTCTTATCCAATTTACAGATGAATGAAAGCTAGGAAAGTTTAATAAGGTAATTGATCAAGAGATTAAAAAGTTAGTCAGCATTATTGAAATGAAATTTAAGAGAGATTAATTTAACCTTCCAATAATCAGGTGAAAAAGTAGAGTGTGAGAATAGGAAATGCCTACATTAACAACAGTTCCTAGAGGAAAGAACTACAATTTTCAGAAAGTTAAACAAGAACCCCAGTGTGGTTTAAAGCTATTTTATTAAAAAGTGTCCTGATAAAATGAAGTAATAATCCCACTGCATTCAATTATGGGTTCCACATTTTGAGAGGGACATCTAATTTAATTCCATTCAATTCACTTTAATTAAGATCACACTATATGCAAAACATTGTGTCCTTAATCATCCCCTCCCTTTAATTTCAGTGTCTCCTTTTCTCCTTCTTTACTGATTCTAAAAATACCTGTGTCCTTCATCCTTAATAAAAAATCTTTATTAGATCCTTCTTGAAAAAAAAAATCAACCCTTTGATTTCTTTTTAGTTTGATTATAAGATTAGACTCCCTTTTTTAGAAAACACAAGCCTGAAGTTAAACTAGACAAGATAGTCTTTTAAGTCTAGGTTACCTATAGATTTAGTGGATAGATTGAGATAGATACTAAATTCTATCATTTAGTAGCTGATAAACTAGATTAAAATAAATTAATATTAAACAACATCAATTAATATTAATTAATTGAATAATAATAGAAGCAAATAATCACAAGATTATAAGGTTTTTTAAAAGGCTAAATTTCACTTTCCAAAATAAAGGGGGAGGGAATTGATCAGAGTTCAAGTTCCCCTTTCTGGCAACTGGAGAAAGGTTAGCCATAAATTAAGCGCTTTTTTTTCCTCCTTTAACTAAAGTCTAAATTGAGTCATGGATTTTGCTATGGGGATGGGGGTGGGATATGATTGCTAACCACTGACTGACCACAAGTTCCTTGTTCCCAGTATAGTTACTGGGGGGTTTTCTAGTTATAAAAGGTACTACCTGGAGGAAAGGATGACTAGCATAGGATTAAGAAAGTCTAGGAGAAGCTATCTAGTCAGGTGACCTGCTTTATCCAATTGAATTATGTTCAAAATAAGTTTCTGTAATTTTCCCAATTCCTCTTTTCTTGTTATAAAAAAAATCATCCCGGTAAAACACTCCTTGTCTCTGATCTCTGAGAAATCAGGTGACCTGATTTGGTATGCAAATAATAGCTTTGCAAATTAAATCATAGATAACTGGTAACTTTGTCCTTGGTTTCTTTTCTATTTTAGATAGTTAATTTTAACATTCCATGGAAACTGAATGTAACTCAACACATGATATATTCACTTTTTTTCTTTTTCTTCTATTTTTTTTTTTTACTCATGGTTTTTCCCTTTTGTTATGATTTTTCTCTCCCAACATGGTTCATAAATGTGGATTTTAAAAAATTAATGTACATGTATAGTCAGGGAAAAAAAAGAAAAAAATTTCTAACATTCCATCCCTCAAATTAATCTCTTCCATCTCTCCTCATTTCTCATACTCCTAAAAATAATTGTTTACACTCATCTCCCCACTTCCTCTCCTCTCACTTGCTCCTCAACTCTTTAAATTCTGAATTCAAGCCTCCTCACTTCAAAGTTACCAATAATCACTTAATTTTATTCTCATTCTTCTTAATTCCTCTGCTGTATTTGACACTGTCGGCAACTCTTTCTTCCTTGGTAATTCTTTCTCCTCTGCATTTTTCCTGACAGGTCTCAATTTGGGGCCTCAGTTTTTTTTGCTGAATCATCATCTATGCTATTTTTTCCCCCCTTCCCCCCCTCCTCTCTCTCTCTCTCTCTCTCTCTCTCTCTCTCTCTCTCTCTCTCTCTCTCTCTCTCTCTCTCTCTGTGTATGTGTGTGCGTATATATATATATATATATATATATATATATATATATATATATATATATATATATATATATATATATATAAAGTTGTAAAGATCCATATCCCAGAGATCTTTTCAACTTTTTCTGATTCAATTATCTATACAAATAACTCACAGATTTGTATATCCAGCTTAAATAATTGTTGATTGTCCCCAATGCCTAAAATGCCCTCTCTCCTCACCTATACTTCATAAAATCCCTTACTTCAAGACACAACTATCACATCTACAGGAAGCCTTTCCTGATCTTCCAAATTGTTAGTGCCCTCCTCCCTACCTATCTTTTATCTAAATACCTTATTCTGAGTTTGTCATCATTTTTTTTTGCCTCTCCTCATAGAATACAAGTTCCTTAAAAATATGCTTTACATAAAGTGTGATCTTTGAGCTAAAAGCTTAAAATTTTTCTTTCCTTCTTTGTATCTATATCCCCAGCATCTGGCACAGTACCTAGCACATTTGCCGAATTATTTCAGCAATATCCCACTCTTCATGACATCATTTTGGGTTTTCTTGGCAGAGATGCTGAGGTGGTTTGCCATTTACTTCTCCAGCTCATTTTATAGATGAGGAAACTGAGGCAAATAAAAAAGGTCATTTAATATGACTTGCCATGGGTCACACAGCTAGTAAGTTTATGAGGCCAGTTTTGAATCCAGGAGGATGAGTCATCTTGATTCCAGGCCTAGCACTCTATCCATTGCACCATGTAGCCTAACATGTAATAAGTGTTTTATAAAGGTCCATAAGTTTGATTACTTAACAAACTAAAGTGCATGCAAAACAGAGAAGGCTAATCAATATGGTAAAGAATTTCAAAATCATGTCATATAAAAATAAATTGAGGGACATAAAAAAGGAAATTTAAAAGAGTTGAGTTAGCTAGATTCAAGTCTTTCAGTTATTACTATTAGAAATAGTACAACACAGTAAAAAGCTCCCTAGATTGGAAGTCAAAAGACTTAAATTGAAATCCTGGCCCTGATATTTATCCCTGTATGTCCATGTGCAAATCATTTCTTATCTTTGACCCTTAATTTTCTAATCTGTAAATAGGAGTATTAGGCTATATGCCCTCTAAGGTTCAATATAGCTCTAAATCTGTGATACCATGATCTTCTTTAAAAAAAAAAAAAAAAAAAAAAGCAACATACTAAAACAGTCTAGAAAAAAGCAAATGAGTGATTTTTCATACTGGAAAGAAAGTGTTATTTTACACTATAGATGTGTAAATTTGATTTTAATCCTAGCAAAATTCTATAATGCATCATTAAAGGGATGTTTTATGAGCATTTAGATAAGGAAGCTGTGGTCACTAAAAACAAGCATGGATGTATCAAAATAAGTGATTTTAAACAAATCGTATTTCCTTTTTTTTTTTTTAATGGATTGCTAAGATGGCCAATATGGAAATGTTTTAAAAGCACATATGTGTGACTGCACATGGATAGTCTATATCAAATTGCTTGTCTTTAGGAGGAGAGGAAGAAAGAACAGAATTTTGAATTCAAAAAGTTTTTAAATGTCAAAAATTTTGTTTGCATATAATTGAGAAAAAATAAAATTACAATTAAATTTTTAAAAGGAGAGTAGGAAATAACTGTAGAGCTAACATATCAGGATTTGGGATTGACAGTACCACATGACTTCTTTGGATAAGTGGAGAGTTGTAGAATAGATGTCAACACAGTAAGATTATTTTGAAGTTGTTTGACCCAAAGAGTGGTGATTAATAAGCTCAACCTACAGGAAATGCTCTAATGATGAGCAAAAGGTTATTGTGACCCATTTTTATTCAACTTATCAATTATTATGATATGTGTATGACTAGAAACAACCACTTGGATGATAGAATCTAGTTCCAGTCTCAGGGGACTACAAAAATGATCTAAACCTAATTTGTAAAGTTTAATGGAGTAAGGGGGAGGGCAGGTAATTGGGAAAGCACATGATCAACTGAGTTCTCCAGTCCAATTATTGAAAGTAAAAGCCAGTGGCAGCTAGATGGTACAGCAAATAGAGCACCAGCCCTGAAGTCAGGAGGACCTTGAATTCAAATTTGACCTCAAACACTTAACACATCCTGGCTGTGTGACCCTAGGCAAGTCATTTAACTCCAATTGCCTGGCTAAAGAAATAAAAGTAAAGACCATAGATTTTTGTCAAAAGGAGGCATTTGCCACATGTAGCATTTGAAAAACCTACTTTGGGATGATACAGCAAGTACTAATTGATCCCTATGTGTCTCTAAGGAGTTGGGTTGAAGATGCCTGGCAACCAAAAGAGGAAGAGCCTCTACTCTGTGATGTCAAAAAAGAGTGAATGGACACAGCTTTCCCCTAAGCAGAAACACCACACCCAGTAATGAGCCCAGCAGAGGTGCCACGCCCAGGGAGGAGTAGGTACAAGCATTCAGTACCATCAGAGATGTTTCCTTCTGGGCATGCTCCCCATATTTTGGACCTCCTGCCTGATCCCTATGCTCACTCTCTCCTTTTGTAGTGCAGATGTTGTAGAAAAGTGTGCCTTATTTTTACAGAAGAGAGTTGGAAGATTCTAGTGCAAATCTTATTATTATAATTCTTTGAACTAACTTGCTCTCTGCCTAACCAGAAAAAATGTAAATACATCAATGGAAACTTACAAGGTATCATGTTAAATAGATGTGAATCCAAAGAGTACTTTTTGAACTCAGGGTAGGATTCTGAAAAATTCTACATGGGAGAGGAGAGCAGCAGAAATCCCATATTGATAAGGAAAAAATTTTAAGTACTCCGGGGTTTTAAATATGATATTTATAATGACGGCATTGAGTTAGACAACAAACAGTTAACATGAATGAGACTTGGAGGTCTGAGTTTTATGTAAGCCACAATAAACTTTATATGACAGTTTAAAATATTAGTGGCATTTTAGGCATTTAGGTTCACTTAAAAATAATAATAATAAAACATAGCATCTACAATGAGAAGTGATCTTTTCCTCCTGATCAGACTATCAAAGTATTTTGTTCAGTTTTGGCAATCACATTTGAAGGTCATTGTCCAGTACGAAAACCTCCAGAGGAAGGAGATAGGGATGAAGAAGAAAACGAAGGTTTTGCAGTATAGGAATCAGTAGAATAAACCAGGGATGTTTATCTTAGTGGAAAGGAAGAGTTTGTTTTTGTTTTTGTTTTTGTGTTTTTTTGGATGGCAAGGTTCAAATATTGGAAGGACAGCTGTGCTAAAAAAAATTACATTTATTCTTTTTTGGCCTCAGAGGGAAGAATTAAAGACAATGGGCATAAGTTAAAGACAGATTTGGACTTGATATAAGGGAAAACATCATACAAAAAATCAATTCTGTTCAAGAATAAAATAGAGTAGTTCAGAAAGTAGGGACTACTACAACTATAGATGTCTTTTGTCTTTGTTGGGTTTTTTAAGGGGAGAGAGGAGACAAATAGGAGTAAGGGACTTGTCCAGGGTCATACTGGACTGGATCTGAATCCAAGTCCTCCTACTCCAAGGTGATATTCTATCCACTTTGCCACCTAACTGCCCCTTAAAAGGCCTCCTAAAGAAAAGTTATTACTTCTCAGGGATATTAGATAGAGGACTTCTATTCAAGTAAAATTTGGATGACATGACTGAGGTTCCCTCCATAAGTGAGATTTCGTAATTGTGTCCTCAGACTTTTTAGAGTCCATATACCCTCAATAAAACTATGGAAGACACAGAGTTTATCTTGGGGGTCCTGTCCCTACCTTGACACCCACTGTTGCTGTAGCAATATCTGATTGTTCAGAGCTTCCTCCCTTTGCCCAACCATAAGGTCTGCCTTCTTGGTAATGATTTCTGATCCCAAACATTCCATCAAAGCAACCCTATACTATTTCTTATTCTTTCTAATTTTGTTAGGTGGCAGTGCTAATCTGGCAAGCTAATCCATTTGTTGTTCAGTTACTTCAGTCATGGCTGACTTTGTGAACCCCTTTGTGATTTTCTCTAGATACTGGAGTGGTTTGCCATTTCCTTTTACAGAGGAGGAAACTAAGGCAAGTAGGATTATGTGACTTGCCTAGGGACACACAGTAAGTGTCTAAGATTAGATTTGAACTCAGAAACATGAGTTTTCCTAACTCCAGGACCAGCATTCTATCCACTTTGCCCATAAGTGCCAAGTTCTGTGCTAAATGACAGGGATTCAAAGAAGATGGAGAAAACCATTATTGCCCTCAAAAAATGCACAATCTATTAATAGTGGTAACATATAATTTCCTAAACTCCTCTATGGATTTATGTGCCAGTCAATGGCATGCTCATGCATATTCCTTTAATGGATTCTTCCAGACTCCTATTGCTCTCCCAAATCTATTTCATTTTTAGCATTCCTGATTCCTATTTTACGTCTTCATATTGTCTGTAATCTCTACTCCTAAACATACCTAACTTTTGACAAAGGGAGAAAAAAAAATAATATAAAAATGATTATGAACCTATAAAATATATCATATGCAAATCAAGATATCACTGTAATATCATTGATTCTCTTTAAAAATGAAGGACCAACAACAACAACAATAATAGTGTAAATGAAAGAGAATCTCAGAAGGAAGGTACTATCAGTTAGAAATAAAGGAAAGGGAATGTGAAGGGGAATGCGATGGGGGATACCAGAAAAGGCTGCCTGGTAAATAGATTCAAATCTTACCTTCTGATACTTATGACTTATGGTGGTTCTTCCATTCTCCAAAGATGTTCTAGTAATTATTTTAAAATAGGGCCTCCTAATATATATAACATATTTTTGAGCTAAATCTATTTTGCTAACATTTTCTCCATTATGTTCTTAAATCCATACAATAAAAATGACACTCCAATTTATAGCATTTGCTAATGTCCCAGATATAAATATTCTCACTAAAAATTTAAGAATCAACTCTCACTTGTTCAGATGGTTCCTTCACATCTCTGCTTGAGCCTCGGTTTCCTCATTTGTAAAATAAGGGGGTTGACCTTCTGCTTTTCTGAGGTTTTTTCCAGCTCTAGATCGATGGTCCTTTAATGCTAGACTGAGGAGCTCAGAAGCTTTCCCAATGTATGCTTGATAGAAAGATGATTGAGTGCTCTGACCTGATAGATTGATTGTTCCTTCAAGGGCCACATGCTCCTGATGTCCCAAACCCCTGTTGCGGGGATTGCAACACATTTTGTCCTCTTGGAGACCAGCAGATGAACATTTCTGAAAGGAGGACATTGTCCCCAGGAGCCCTGATTGCAAATTACACTGAGTGCTTTCTGCTCTCCAGCGCTTTATTCCAGGCTGGTAAAATCAAAGAGAAGGTGACCCAGTGCCAAAGGATGTACATTAGAAGTGGGAAATATATATATGAGAAAAGGACCAATCTACCCACTGACTTCCAGAAGGGTTAGGAAGGAGCATTAGCTGATTGTACATGTATAACCTGTAGAAGATTGTTTGCTATCTTGGGAAGGAGAGGAAAAAGAGGGAGGGAGAAAAAAAATAGATTCAAAATCTCACAAAAATGAATGCTGAAAACTATTTCTGCATGTAATTGAAAAAATAAAATATTATTTTAATTAAAAGGGGACATAATAATATGTAAAAAAGATATCCAGAGTTGGCTTTTAAAAAATACCACAGCAATATACTTTTATTCAGAAATCTGACTCTCTTAATCACTGTCTGGCCAGCCACCAGCTTCACAAAATTTGATGAATGCAAAGCAAAGTAGTCAAGTCAATATTTAGAATATAGAGATGGAATGCTGCAGCCACTATCTGTTCCAAATCCCTCACTTTACAGAACAGAGTGCTGTGCCCAGCTCTACTGACCAAAACAGGTGAGAGTGAGCTGCCATTTGGATGCTGGCCAGGTCAGGCACT
Source organism: Sminthopsis crassicaudata (assembly GCF_048593235.1). Classification (NCBI taxonomy): domain Eukaryota; kingdom Metazoa; phylum Chordata; class Mammalia; order Dasyuromorphia; family Dasyuridae; genus Sminthopsis; species Sminthopsis crassicaudata. Next base: position 372,672,587 of record NC_133617.1, on the reverse strand, counting down.
ACCCAATTTCTATTAAACAAGAACTAGTAATGCTCTATTCCAAGGGTTCTTCAAAATTTTGTGTTGTGGATTCCTCTGGCGCCTGGTAAAGTCTATGAACCTCCTCTGAGAATAGAATCTCCTCTCAAATATAAAACAAGACATATGATGTCTGACAGGAGATGGTGGTCTACATGTGCTCTAATCCCAACTCCCTATGATACCGTAATAAGGAAGGAGCTGAAGAAGCACCAGTCTCATCTTCTCCTTGATTACATGTACTAATCAATATACTTTTGTCCTCTTATGGAAGGTGTTTACTCCTGTTTATAAAAAGCAGATTGCAATTAGAATCAAGTCATCAATCTCCTTAATCTTCTTTCCTGATGTTGCCTTATTGATTGAGGAGAGGCCTGAAAAAGTAATTTTCTCTTAATACTATAAATTCATGTTATCCACCTTCAAATAGTTTTCATTACAATAATTCAGGGCACCTAGATGGTGCAATGGGTGGAATACTTGGTCTGGAATCAGGTCTCAGACACTTACTAACTTTGTGACTCTGAGCAAGTCACTTAACCCTTTTTGTCTCAATTTCCACATCTGTAAAATGAGCTGGAAAAGGAAATGGCAAACCACTCCAGTATTTCTGCCAAGAAAACTCCAGATGAAGTCACAGAGAGTTCTCTTATCTCACTACCTCATAAGCTATTCAAAGTTTCTCTTCTTTACTCATACCTCCCATAATTCCTCCTTTCCTCTTATTTACTGAGAAAATGGAAGATATTCACCATGGGCTCCCTTTTCTCCCATTTTCCTCATCTCAAAACACCTTGACATCATTTTCAATTTCTCTTTGTTTCTCCATTCTCTATTTGGAAAAGTAAAATACTATTGAGGAAAAAAATAAACTCCAGGGGCTTCCTATTGCCTCTGGGATAAAATATAAGCTTTTCTGTTTAATTTTTAAAGCCATACACTCCCTGGCCCCAACCTATCTTTCTAGTCTCATTGTAAATCTTTCCCTTCTCATACTCTCTATTCCTTATACATAGCCTCTTTGCCTTTCCACTAGCCATCTCCCTTGCCTAGAATACATCCTCTTGAAGTTGAAACTCAAGCAAGTTCACCCTCCCCAGTTTACCCTCCCTAAAATATCTTGTATTTATTTTGTTTATTCTTTATATGTGTTTATGTGTGTACAAATAATTCGGTTTTCTGTATTTATATTTTCAAAACTAATACTATCTGGTATTTTATAAGCGCCTGTTGGAGGATCAATGGAATCATAGGTCAATTGTATGAAACTGAGAGTCCCACAGATGTATTTCTGAGGCTTTTAAAAAAAATTTTGTTTCAGGGTTTTTTTTTATCTATGGGATACTAGGGTTAGGGTTAGGGTTCAATAAGTGAGGAAAGGGGAAATTTTCTTGTCTCCATCAAATTCAGAGCTAACAAGTTTGCATTTTCATACTCCACCAGGCATGTGATTTCCCATAGCCAATGGTAAGCTTTTCTCTAATTCCATCAAAGAAAACTTCTTCACATCACTTAAAGAGGTAACAAAGTAAAAAACCCTTCTTTGTATTTCATTTAAGATATGTAAACCTTGTTACTTCTATCACCAGCCTATTTTTTCCTGTGATTATATCAACTCAGGCAAGATTAATCAATCCAGAGCATCCTGATCAAATTCTCCCATTCCACAAAATTTACACAGACAGCAACTAGAGAAGAAGACAACATATGACTGTTGTTCATCCTTCATTCTCAAAGAATAATAACGAATAACATCGGATAAATGATGTCTTGACTTGTAAATCCAAGTAATACAGAGCTGTGCAAATTATTAGCCTCACTTTCTCTTCAGAGTTATGTGAGTCCAGCAGTAAGACATGGGTCAGGCCAACTAGAGATGGGTCCAGATGCAGCAGGAGACTTTGGACTTTTTAAGCTAAAAAATCTCTCCCAAATCTCAATTTGTCTGAGGTAACATCCATTCAGTGATTTAAGTCTAGATAAGAATTTAGGCAAAAGATGGCCTAGTTTGACTTCCCAAAAGAATCAGACTGAGAGGGAAAGACCTTCAGACTTTCCCCACATGTGGCTAAAATATTAATCAATCAACATGATTAATAAAGCCACTGTATGCTGGACACTATACTAGACAATGGGGTTACAAATCCCAAAGTGAGACAGCCCCTGCCCTTGAGAACCTTACATTCTATCATTTTAGTTATAAAAAGTGCAAAAGCCTAAAAACATCCTAAAATATTGCTACTTCTGTTGTCTTTAGCTTTTATTGTTCAGTCATGTCTAACTCTTTTCCTTTCTATCCTTCACTATCTTTCAAAGTCTGTTTCTGTTTCAGTGACACTATCCATCTCATGCTCTGCTACTTCTCCCTTTGCCTTCAATCTTTCCCAACATCAGGTCTTTTCCAATCAATCACATCTTCTCATTGTATGACCAAAGTATTTAAGTTTCAGTTTCATTATTTAATCTTCCAGTGAATAGCCTGAATTAATTTCTTTAAGTCTTGACCAATTTGATCTCCTTGTGATCCAACACACTCGAGTCTTCTCCAGCACCACAATTTGAAAGCATTAATTCAACTTTCCTCATAGTTAAACTTTCACAGCGATACTGTGCTATTGGAAAAACCATAACTTTAATTAGACAGACCTTTGCTGGCAAGGTGGTCTCTGCTTTTTAGTATATTGTCCAGATTTCCCATAGCTTTCCTTCTAAGGAGCAAATATCTTTTAATTTCATGGCTGCAATTGCCATCTGTAGTGATCTCTAAACCCAAGAATATAAAATCTGACACTCTTTCCATTTCTTCCCCCTCTATTTGCCAGGAAATGACTGGACCAGTTGCCTTTAGACAGACTGCTAATTCTAAAGAGGGAGCCAGCCAGAGGTGCCAGGCCAAAGGCTACACACATAAATCTGATTGCCCTGCTGACTGTATCCCCATTGAGGAATTCAGTTAAGTCAATCTCTTCATTTTTATAGAGGAGGGAACAGAAGCCTAAAAAGGTTCTTAGAATACGCAGAAGAGCAAGAAGTTTAACTAAGATCTTCTCATTCTAAATCTGGCAGTCTTCTGACTGTACCACACAGTCTCTGGTTCTTCCAGTGTGGTGAGCCATCATGGGAAAGCATTGCCATGCTCACTCCTCAGCAGTAATGGCAGCTGGGAAGGCTGCCCAGGGGGTAAAAGATTTATATTGGTAATAAAGTGTGTACCTAATTGGTCTCCCATCTCTAGCAGAATTCAGCCAGCCTCCCCTGTGCTATCTAGAGTGCCAGGTCAGCCTGTGGCTGGCTGTTTCTTCTCTGGCTGCCTTACCCAGCGATCTCAACCAAGCTTTTTCAATACCTCCCTTGTACAGTCTTTGCTGTCTTCTGAGCCAGGGCAGGATGACAGAATGGCAGGAGTAGTCAGTCTGTAGGCACTCAGCCAGAGCCCAGCCACTATTTGCTTCTAAGGCACGAGAATGGCTGGGCACTAAGTCTAAAATGCTACTCATTGCCACGCTCATGCATTTTTTTTGTCACTGGGGACAGCATGGGCAAGGGCAGTGAAAGGCCACTGTGGACTCCAGCAGCCTTGCATAGTCCTGTAGAAAGACTTGGAGTCAAAGCTAAGTAATTTCAATTCCTGGGCTACTCTCCCTTGCTTTTCTTACTAAACCTTGAATGATCCTGCCAGCACATTAACCCTGCCAGGTATTCATATTCTGTCTGTCCTTCAAGACCCAGATCAAATCCTGATTCTTTCGCTAAGAATGTTAAATCCTAAACATTAAATCCCCAGTGAATCTTCATTTTAAAATAGTCTAATATATAGTATGGGCTTTACAATCTACAAACATTCAGCCACTCACATGTTAATCTAATGATGATGGGTGACACTAAGGGAAGAAAAAAAAGGCTAATTAACTGTTTATTTACTAAGGAAAAAAAAAAAACATTTCTTAAAAAGCAGAACCAAGATCCATCTTCATAGTGCCCTCTCTATTTCAAGAGGAATCTTAAGCAACCAAATATGTTATAATCCACTGGCACCAAAAATGCTAGGTCCATTCTTATGTATACACAGTTCAGAGGAGAAGAATTGGTCATGATATTTTTGACCCCTTATTTATTAAGGGAAACTCGGGAAATTTTATTAAGGGAAACTCTCCATGCTCTTGGACACTCCAGTGTTGGGAAATGAAGGAGGATGTTCTATACATACCCTCACTCCATAAGAAGTAAGTGAAAGAGCAGAAAGTTGATGTAACCACTCAAGATTCTGCCCATCAGAAAGCTATTGAAATACCATTAATTAGAATTTCACTTGTAACTGTCAAGAATGGAGGCTTTCAGAGAACCACAGCTAAATAACCAGTTTTGAAGAAGCTACATTACCATTCAATCTGACCCATGATTCAAGAAATCAGAACTGGGTTTGATGAGATCATGATCTTGAACTGAAACTTCCATATGGGCTGGTTAACTATGCTTTGTACCAAGTGAAATGAGCAGAATCAGAAGAAAATTTTTACTGTAACTACACATTGTAAAGAAAACAAGTTTGAAAGACTTAAGACATTTGATCATTGTCATAAGACAATGCCAACCACTACTGCAGTACAATGATGATAAAGTATGCTTCCTCCTACCAGAGAAAGAAGCAGAAGATTCGGTAGACAGACTAAAATTCTCTTTGTGTTTGGACAATGTATGGATTTATTTTGCTTGACTAGATTTATTTGTTGAGGTGGTGGTGGTGGATGATTTTCTTGTTGTTATCACTTGGAGATAAGATTTGGGAAGGAAAAGGAATTAGCAATGGTAATGGTAAAAAAAAAAAAAAGAATAAGAAGAAAAAAATCTAAAGGTTTATTTTAACATATATGTATGTAAATATACATATGTGTGTATATATATATATATATATTTTTTTTTTTTTTTAATTGCAGAAGAGAATTATAGAAGAGGAACACATTGAAGGATGTTCAGGAGACAAACAGGATAGCTTTGAAACTTACATGTTGAATTCATTCTATATTTCAAAAAAATACTTAAGATATATTAAATAAATAAATAACACACAAAAGAGATTTTGTGGTTTCACATACAAGCAATCTTCTTTCTTCTGTTCTGTTTTGTGGGAAATGGTCATATTTATTGATGACTGTCAATTACAGAATAACAAAAAAAAATCAAGTTTAATTTTTTTCAAAAGTTTAAACTATTCTCTATACCAAGGCAAAAGACCCCACTAATCTTGACCTCTCACAAACACTCATCATTGTCCAGTCAAGCAGCATATCACTGGACAAAATGTACCCCAGCAAAGTGTTAGACTTGTTCAGGAAGACTTGAATTCAAATTCTGCCTCTGACATCTCCTAGTTATGTAGCTCTAGAAAAGCAGATTTCTTCTCTGAGCTTCAATTCAGTAATTCAGCTTCATCACTAAATTAGGATAATAATATCTATCTCACAGTATCATTGCAAGACTCTACTTATATCATGTATGGAGAGCAAACTGAAAATTTCCAACTATTATATAAGTGCAGTATATGAAGTTATTATTAGTGTTGAGTTTTTTTCATTTCATTCCTCTTAACTTTTTCAGTGAAATGCATATAAAAGTGGTCTTGGAGCAAGTTATTATATTATATATATATATATGTATATATATATATACATATTTATGTTTTATATATATGTATATGTATAAAATATGTAAAATAATATAATATATTATATGTAATATTAACTTATTATTTATTATTTTATATTTAAATGACTACTTTTTGTAATTGAATTAAAATATTGAAACAATACATGTGCAACTGTGAAGACCAAGTTAGCACCCTGGATACCTTAGAATCAGCCGGAATCAGGATAAGCAAAAGTCCTTGCTCTTTATTCTTGGTCTTAGGGGTAGAAGTGAATTGGATCTCCACCGACCTCTCCTCTCTTTTTTCTTCGGCCCAAGGTGACTCTGTCTTGTTTTATTCCACCCCCTAATCCTCCTCACAATTCTCTGTATACACCAAAAGATTGAATCAGCACAAAATAGTGGGAAGTGCCATTTTCCAAGCATATGCTAATAGAGTATTGTCCAATTGGTAATTAGCTTTAAGTGCTCTGTTGTCCAACCTCAGTGCATCAACTCAGAGTTTCAGCCCTTTACATCTCCCACTTTCTTTTGTTTTAGAACATGGGTGGTCACACCATCCCTGACTTCTCAGAGAGGTGAGAATCCTAAAAAGGAGGTGATCATGTTCCCCCCTCCCAACTTCTCAGAAAGGGAGGTGAAAGCACTAAAAAGGAGATGATTACACCCTCCCTGACATCTCAGGAAGGGAGATGAAAAGCATCAAAGGGAAGTAGGGATTGCTGGCAGGTTTCTGGGCTAAAGGGGTCTTATTGGAAACAGGTATGCACAAACCCATCAGCATGGGAGGTATTACACAAGCACATAGCAATAACACACAGGCTATTATTAGTGATGACTCTCCCCAGTCAGTTTAGGCTCTATGTGGTGTAACAAATATGAATTGTACATGCAAGTAGTGATATAACAAACAATATAAATCAGCATGGTGTTGTAAAAGATTTCTAGAAGTCCTAGAAGGAGGGTATGTAAACATCAGTCACATATACGCCTTCTTCAGTAGCCAAGAGATAGTCCAAAACCAATCTATTATCCATTGCTTCACATGTCAGAGAATCCATTGATTCCCCACAAGTTTTTGAAGTCCTGCAACAGTATTTTTATATGCTAGGGAATCCAATGATTCCTGCAGATTTTGAAGTCCTGCAACAGTCTTATCATGTCTCAGAGAATCCAATGATTGCTGAGGGCTTTCAAGTCCTACAACAGTCTTATCATGTCTCAGATAATCCAATGATTCTTGAGGATTTTGAAATCCAACAATTTTTTTTTTTTGAGACTGGGGTTAAGTGACTTGCCCAGGGTCACACAGCTAGAAAGTGTTAAGTGTCTGAGACCAGATTTGAACTTGGGTCCTCCTGAATTCAGGACTGGTGCTCTGTCCACTGCACCACCTAGCTGCCCCCTGAAGTCCAACAATTTTTGATGTCCATGAGTCAAATGCCTTAACTGCCATGTTCTTTCAGTGATGGGCATAGTCAGTAATGGAACTACCCGATGTTTCTTGGGTCTTCTCCTTCATTTCAAGAGTCTGCTCCATCTCTCTCTGATGGACAAGGCAAATACGGTTCATTGGCACCCATATGATTCCTTTTCCATCTGTGGAGATACAAGCAAACCCTCTCCCCCAAGCAGTTAACCTATCTAGTTCCTTCCATTTACCACTTTCTAGCTCTCTCCATATTATCTGGTGATTATCTAAAGACAGTGGAGCTGCTCACACTGAACACTGCCCTTCTGGTAAGTTATAAAACCTGTCTGCTGGAGCCAGTGCATCTTTGTCAAAGATCAAGGAGTTAATAGTATAAAGAGCTAGATTTTAAAATTCTCTAGGGTTATCTGTGGCTCCCCCTTTCTGTTGTTTTTGGAGGAGCATCTTAATGTATTTGTTTCTCCTCTCTACTATTGGCTGTCCTTGAGGATTAAAAGGTATGCCAGTGGTGTGTAAAATCTTATACTGTGCACAAAAGTGTGCAAAATTTTTAGAAGTATATGTAGGTTTGCTAGTGGAGTTGTGAACGAATCCAACCATTCTGGAGAGCAATCTGGAATTATGCCCAAAAAGTTATCAAACTGTGCATACCCTTTGATCCAGCAGTGCTACTACTAGGCTTATGTCCCAAAGAAATACTAAAGAAGGGAAAAGAACCTGTATGTGCCAAAATGTTTGTGGCAGCCCTTTTTGTAGTGGCTAGAACCTAGAAAATGAATCAATGCCCATCAATTGGAGAATGGTGGGGTAAATTGTGATATATGAATGTTATGGAATATTATTGTTCTGTAAGAAATGACTAGCAGGATAAATACAGAGAGGCTTGGAGAGACTTACATGAACTGATGCTGAGTGAAATGAGCAGAACCAGGAGATCATTATACACTTCAACAACTATATTGTATGAAGATGTATTCTGATGGAAGTGGATATCTTTGACAAAGAGATCTAATTCAGTTCCAATTGATCAATGAGGGACAGAATCAGCTACATCCAGAGAAGGAGCACTGGGAAATGAGTGTTAACTGTTTGCACTTTTGTTTTTCTCCCCAGATTATTTTTACCTTCTAAATCCAATTCTCCCTGTAAAACAAGAGAACTGTTCAATTCTGCACACATATATTGTATCTAGGATATACTATAATATAATTAGCATGTTTAATACTGCTTGCCATATAGGGAAGGGGGTGGAAGGAGGGAAGGAAAAAGTTGGAATTGAAGTGAGTGCAAGTGATAATGTTGTAAAAAAAATTACCCAAGCATATGTTCTGTCAATAAAAAATTATAATAAAAAAGAGAAGTATATGCAGGTCAATTATCTGTTTTTATTGCTTATGGCACACCCATAATTGCAAATGCTTGTATAAGGAATTCATTGACCACTTGGGCTTCTCTTTTGCTGCTGGTATTGCAAAAGTGAATCCTGAAAAGGTGTCTACCACAACATTATCCATGATAAAGACAGATGACCAAAAGATTTATAATGGGTCACATCCATTTGCCAAATTTCATTAGGTCTCAAACCATGAGGGTTCTTCCCTGGAGAGAATGTAGGAGCATGGAAAGGAATGCAAATTGGACAGGCTTTTACTATGCTCCTAGCTTCCTCTCTTGTTATTCCAAATTGTAAATATAAAGCTCAAGCAGCCTGATATTTAAAATGAGATTCTTGGGCTTCTTGAAATAAAGGAATATTGGCCAACATAGTTAGAAGGCTATCTGTCTTTGAATTACCATCAAAAATAGGACCTGGAAGTCCACTATAAGAGTGGACATGCAAGATATAAATCTTACCTGGATGTTTTCTCACTTGCTCTTGAAGTTCCTTAAAAAGCTGATAAGTATTAGAGGCTACAAATTTTATTTGGGCTGTGGCAATTCTTTGTACTACACCTACTGAATAGGCCGAATAAATATTATATTTATATCTCCTGGATAATAAGTAAGGGCTAGAATGATTGCATACAATTCATTCTGCTGAGTGGACTGAAAGGAGTTCTGACTACTGTCTTAATAGTTAAGTAACAAGAGTATACAGCACAAATATTATGTTGGGTTGCATCTGTAAAGATAGTTGGTCCATTAAGAGGAACTTTAGAAACTTTTTCTTTAAAAATTCATGGCCAAATCTGTAATAGTCTGGAGACCCATGTATAAGATTCAGAGCCATGGCTAATAAAATTTGCCACTCTGGGATGGTTTCACAGCACACGTTAATTTATGCGTTAGTATAAAAGGTGTATATCTTGACAGTCCTTATCCTAGATAATTGTACTGCTCGCTGAATGGACTTTAATAAAATTCTAGCCACAAGCACTGGATAAGGAGTAAGGCTTTGTTCTGGTTGTGCTGGCAGGTTCACCCACTCTATCACACAATCTCCTTGATGAAGAACTGCTGTGGGTGCCTCTTGTGTAGCAAAAACAGATATTTCCAAAGGTTTTTGAATGAGTTTTTTAACCACATTGGATAAAGCTAGTTCAACTTCTCTCAAAGTCTCTTGAACTTCTTTTGTAAGCTGGTGTGGTGAGTTTAAAGCACTGTCTCCCCTTAAAATATCATATAATGGTTGCAATTGACAGGTAGTCAAGCCTAACACTGGATGCATCCACTGGATATCTCCTATCAATTTCTGAAAGTCATTTAAGGTGTTTGGCTTCTCTGTTCTTAAGGAGAGTTTTTCTACTGTAAGCACCTTAGGATATATTTCATATCCTAAATATTAAAAAGGAGCATGTCTTTAAATTTTTTCTGGAACTATGTGCAATTTGTAGTCCTTAGGGTTTCCATGGTCTTTTATAGACATGCTTCTAACATTTGCTCCTCAGGTGCACATCCCAACATATCATCCATGTAATGTAATAACATTACTTTTGGAAATGATTTTCTTACTGGAGTAAGAGCAGCAGCTACATACATTTGGCACCTGGTAGAGCTGTTTTTCATTCCCTGTGGCAAAACTGTCCATTCATATCTTTTATAAGCCTCAGCTAAGTTAACGCTGGGCACTGAAAAGGCAAATCTTTTCATATCCTCCTTATCTAGAGGTATAGAATAGAAGCAATCCTTAATGTCTATAACCCACAGAGGCCATTCTCTTGGTAACTGAGTAGGAGATGGAAGTCCAGGTTGAAGAGTTCCCATAGTTTCCATATGTTCATTTACCTTTCTTAAATCAGTCAACATTCTCCATTTTCCAGATTTCTTTCTTACAACAAATACTGGGGAATTCTAAGGACTTAGAGAAGGTTGTAAGTGTCCTTGGTCAAGTTGCTCCTGTACTATATCTAATAAGGCCTGAATTTTATCACTAGCTAAGGGCCACTGTTCTATCCACACTGGTGTATCAGTTTTCCACTGGATAGGAACAGGTGAAAGTGTTGGCAGGCCTTCAACAGCAGCCCTGCCTAAAAAACTGAAGTACTCATTTTTAGTCCTAATTGTTGTAAAAAATGTCTCTTCCCCACAGATTGATGGGAATTTTTTTCAACTATTAAAGGAGTAAAAACTCCTGTTTCACCTTCAAATACCCATCTTAAAGGGGTAGCACTAACTTCAGCTGCTATTGATCCTCTTACCCCAGACATGTAGGTGTCTGCCTTTTTCTTTGGCCAGTGACTGGGCCAGTTGGCACCTCTAATGACTGTGCGATCTGCACCTGTGTCTACCAATCTTTCTAATGGTATGCCATTTATATAGATAGTGAGCATAGGTCGGTCAGCTGCACAGCTACTGTCCAGTATATTCCTGGGTTTTGTTGTTTGGAGTCAGAATCTGGGCAATTATCACCAGATTGCTTATTATGAGTCTGTAACCATAAACCTGATGCTACTACTTCTCCTGGTTGATAAGTCACACATAGTCTACCTGTATTAGTGACTGGGATATTATCTACACATTCCCCAGTTTCCCACATCAATGTATGGATGGACACTATTTTGTAAGTACTCTCAGGAGGTGAAATAATCAAGCCTACTGTGCCTGGAGGCAAGGGATCCATAGGCTGGAGAGGAACAGATTTTACCTCTCCAGAGGTATTTCAATTGTCCTAGATGCATACAACACTATTCTCCCCAATTGTAATCCTTTTCTCCCATCAGGTTGCTTCCTGGCTGATTGGTCATGTCTGGGTACTAAACTTCTAGGCACTCTCTGGGTGTAGCATCAGCTGCCATCATGCCCCAAGTGTGTTTTGGAGCCCTGGGGCTGGGCTCCTCATCCCATTTCCCTGAATCAGTCTACATTCTGATGCCCAATGGAAGCCTTTGTTGCATTTTGGACATGGGGTATTGGGTCTTGTTCTCCCAACCTGTTTTCTCACTCTGTCTCTATGCCAACACTGAGCTTTCAGATGCCTTACTTTACCACATTGAAAGCATTGACGAGTCTCTCTGGGAGTCCCTTGCCAAAAGGGACTCTGTCTTCCCATGTTCGGATCTTGGGAAGTCTGCATCATAGCCTGGCTATAAAAGGTATTTGTGCCCACTGTGGCATATTTCTTCTAAAAACCTCATTAGCATTTTCTTTATCATAATGTCTGTTACTGCATTTTCACCATTAGTTCATATGACAGTTGTCTACAAATGTCCCACAAAATCAGCAAAGGGTTCATTTGGCCCTTGTGCTACTTTTGTGAAGGCCTGATGTAGCCCCTTAGAGAATGCAAGCCTTTTTCAGGTCTTTAAGGATTTCTAGAGCAAAAGGAGTGTATTCTCCTTTCTTGACCTGAAGAGTTAAACTGTTGAATCACAGGATGCATTCCTATTTTCAAATCAGCTAAATCCTGCCCTTCCTCTGTGGCTTTAAGTATTGCCTTTTGCAATCTAGTCATAGGAGGGGGTGATTGGTAGGGGCTAGGTGCTGGTGGCATCACTGCCCCTCCCACTACTCCTCCTCCCTCTATCCGGAAAGGTGGAGTTGATGAGGGCATGTCAATAATTTGCTCCGTAGTGGGGTGGAACTTCCTGGTCATAGGGAGAATCACCACCACATCCTTGAACCTCATTTAAGTCCCCATGCCCTCTGGCAATATAGCCAGTAATCTGTTCTTTGTCTTCCTCTTTTTCCTCACACTTCCTCATCTGGCTATTTTGAAAACCTTTCTTTTTTCTATAACTTGCAGGATTCTTTAAGTCTAATTGTATTACATTGTATATATAGAATGTTTCTTTGGAAATTGAACCAGAACCATTATCATTATAATATTCACATAGTTGATCTCCTTACTAGTTTCCAATTATCTGCCCCTATATCTTCTTCCTTGAAGAACCAAGGGGACGTGTGTTCTAACGTATCCAAGAGTCCATCAATCTGCTCCCAAGTCATAATTAAACCCTGTTTCTTTATCAGTCTGAGTATGCTTCCCGTAGATCTCCTTTGGGGTGAGGTTGGGGGTGGAGGAGGATCTTTTCCTAACATCTGCCCCATTTCAGCTAGGAAATATTACTAGTTTAGCCCTTAACAAAGTAAGTTCCCTGTTTATCTATTAAAATATCCACCCAATTTCCTGGTCACTGGGGACTTCTTCAGTGAAAGTAGGGTCCTTGGTCCACACGTTGGGTACCAAATGTGAAGACCGAGTTAGCATCCTGGATATCTTAGAATCAGCCAGAGTTAGGATAAACAAAAGTCTTTGGTCTTTATTCTTGGTCTTAAGGGTAGAAGTGAATTGAATCTGCACCGACCTCTCCTCTCTTTTTTCTCTTGCTCAAGGTGACTCTGTCTTGTCTTACTCCACCCCCTAATCCTCCCCACAATTCTCTGTCTACATCAAAAGATTGAACCAGCACAAAATAGTGGGAAGTGCCATTTTCCAAGCATATGCTAATAGTCCAATTGGTAATTAGCCTTAAGTGCTCTGTTGTCCAACCCCAGTGCAACAACTCAGAGTTTCAGCCCTTTACATGCAACAAAGAAACTCAGTGGATAAAACACCAGGCCTGGAGTCAAGAAGACCTACATTAAAATCCAATTTCAGATACTCATTAACTGTGATCCTGGAAAAGTCACTTAACCCTGTCTACCTCATTTTTCTCATCTGAAAAATGAACTAGAGAAGGAAATGCCAAAGTACTCCAGTATTTTTGCCAAGAAAATCACAAATAGGTTATGAAGAGAAACATGGGTCATCATAATAGTAATGGTATGTCTTATTTAAAAGATTTTTCCAGCCTGAGAAGACTTACATGAAATGATTCTGAGTGAAGTGAATAGAACCAAAGGAACACTGTACCCAGGAACAACAAGATTATGTGATGGTCAACTAAGATGGACTTGGCTCTTCTCAACAATGCTGTGAGTGGAGACTTGGTTTGGAAAATGAGAGAACTATGAGACTGAATGTGGATCAAAGCATACTATTTTCACTTTTTTTGTTTGCTCATTTGTTTCTCATAGTTTTTTTTTTTTTTCTTTTTGGTTTGATTTTTCTTGCACAACATAACAAATATGGAATTATGTTTATTTAACCTATATCAGATTGCTTACTGTAGTAGGGAGGAGGGAAGAAAGGGAAAGAGGAAGAAAAATTTGGAACACAAAAATTTTATAAAAATGAATGTTGAAAACTCTCTCTCTCTCTCTCTCTCTCTCTCTCTCTCTCTCTCTCTCTCTCTCTCTATATATATATATATATATATATATATATATATATATATATATATATATATAAGTAAAATATTATTGAAGATTTTTAAAATACCAAAATAAAAAGGTTTTTCCTCTCCAGTCAGAGATTATTTTGCCACAGACACCAAACACTTTAGAGCAAAGAGACACTTCAAGTATTTCCCATCTATCTAGTATTCCCACCTCCCTATCCTCAGGGCTTGGATAGAGTATAAGACACTTATCTAAGTTTAGGGTGGACATTCCTTAGGCCAACCTAAATTATACCTAATCACTCTAGGTGATACTTTCCTAACAATGTGCCTGAAGGTCTCCTGTTTTCAACATTTCTAAGCTTCTTCTATTTTCTTTCAAAAGATTCAAAAGAGACAAAACCAGCCCAAGAGATCCTTATCTTCTCCCCTGTTAGCATTTCATATTCTTAGCATTTCATATGCAAATGAAGCTAATGAAAGCTTTTATAAAGCCTTTTGCCAACTTTCGACTTCATACCAATGTAATAGGGGTTTGATACCTCTCTAGGCCACCTACAATGTAGTCATTTACACAGAAGACATTGGGTACCTATTTCTGTGAGACTGGAGAATAAGACCATATGTGGTCATTCTGGGCTAGCCTAGCATGTGATTAAGAGCAACTTTTTCCATTGAGTGCATAGTCTGAAAGGTTAGCAGTTTTTCCTCTTCACATCTAAGGGGAAAAGAGTCCTTCACTCACAGCTAAGACATCATGAAATAAGGAGAAAGGGAAGAAGGCTGCCTCCTCCCCCTCCTTCTTTAGAGCATATGGGTCCTGATCTTTTCTTTCATCATTTTCCATTGCAGGTACAAGAAGAGGAATATCTATCCCAGGAGTTCAAGCCATGAGGATTCAGGAGTCTCAGAATTCAGATAGGACATTGTAGCAAGCCCAGCTGCACAAGGAAGCTAACTCAGTGGGATTTTGTACTTGAACTTGGTAGAAATAATGCTATGTAGAAACAAGGTTCTGGCAGCCATTCTACATCTTTACTTACTCTGGCCCCATATATAACTTATGCTGTTCCACAATGGGTCCTGGTTATAAATTCCCTTTGTGTTTCCATTTTTCCCCGGATGATATATGCATATACTGAGGGAGTATGTTGGAGAGAGATCATGCTCCTGAAGTGCTGAGGAAAATGTATATTTATTCTTGTGAAATTATTGCATATCCTCGTAAGAGCTAACCCGATGTTAAGTGGCTAAATAGAATCAAGGTGTTAGTCACCAGCCCCCCAAAAAATAAGGGGAGCACAATTGGTGATTTGAGCCAGTGTCAGAAGAGATAAACAACTCGCCCCCTCCTTCAAGAGAACTGGGTGAGAGGGAGTTTTAAATGTAATGGGCTTGGCTTTCAGGAAGTAGCGCCAGAGAAGCTATCTTACTCTAGTTTCCTTAATCCTGGTTTTGTCTGAGGTATCCTATTTTTTGCTGCAAAATTCACAATTTACACAGTAACACCAGTCCCTCTAAGCAAACAGCCAGCCAATTACAAATACTGTTAGAAAAGTTAACCCCTTTTTGTCTTTCCTGAGACTTGGAATCAGAATAGAGAAAACAAATGTTCAGGAAACAGTTAGATATCAATGGGACAACTATTCAAAGTTAGGCATCCATAAATAATATTCCCTTGAATCAGACCTTTTGTCCATTCTGCTCTGGACACTATCTCTGACAGGGTCCTTCAGGGTCCTCCATGGCATCTTCCTAAAGTTCCCAACTGCTTTTAATAATCATTATGGCTCTGGCATTTGCTAATTCATCTCTATCTGTATTGAATATATTCATATTTACAAACTAGGTCTACCTTTTGGGATAATGAAATCTACCCACTGCTAAGTAAAGTAAGACTACCTTCTATTTGCCCTTAATCTTTTTTAAGCTATGAGGGAATTCCCTTTGGTTTCATATGTGAGAAATATGCTTAATATCCACACCTCTTTCATGATTGATTAGACTCAACCGTACCCCTTTCCTCCATCTTTGTCCATCTTTTCCAAATTGATTTGCACCCACTCTCCATTTCTTACTGAACATTGTCAGGTTCAATTGATTTTTGTCCTGATTCTGCTGTGCTACAGAAAAGCAGCTTTCCCTCCTTCAAAAATTCATTTGTAATGAGGTGAGAGAATAAAAAGCAGGTTCCCTGATCTGGTAAAGTAGATCCCATGGACTGCCCAGACTATGCCTTGTTCTCTTCCAAGAAAACATGTGACTAAGGGCTTTGGATGACCCAGTAAATTCAGGTTGATCCTGATGGGAAGGATAGGAAAAGATAAATCATAAAGGGCTGAAGTGAGGAAGTGGCTCCTACATTGGACCTCAAAGGAAAGAATCTCAGATCTTTCTCTCCTATCTGCCAATTGTGTCAAGATTCTTCAAACTTCTTCCCAATGAGGAGTGAGGAGAGATTAACCTTCCCCCACCCATCAGCATAACTGCTATGGACACAAAACAAAAGGTACGTGTCCTTCAATGATCCTGTGCTTAGATCTTCAGCTACCTCTTCTGTTTTGTATCTTTTCTGAGCATTAATTCTGAAATGAATATTCCCAGCCTTGGAACCAACCTTGTGAGTTTGAAAGGTTAGAAACTCCTGGGTCTTCAATTAGTATTGGCTATACTTTGGAAATGCAACTACTCCGGAACTTTTTTGAAAAAATAACCCGGATAAGAAGAGCAGTCCAACTTTTGGCTTGACTTTCCAGAAGACATGGACCTGGAGGGATTTGTTTGGATAGTGCAAAGCAAAGATGAAGGTGAAATACTGATCTAGCATTGTCACAAAATGCTTCATGTTTTCATGTTTTACTTCCAAGGAGAGTATAATATTAGTTGTAAGTTATTCTCGTTTAAGTTTTTGTCAGTTCTTTTGTATGGAGGAAATAAATAGCTGTCCTATATCTTACTTCCAGTGTATATTAAGTGTCTTTCTATTCTCTTATTTTAAGAATATTCTATGAGTCAAACCAAAGCTTAACATCATTTTTCCATGAAGGTTCTACAGTGAAGCAGAGACAACAAAAATAAGGACTCTAACGTCTCTCTTTAGCCTTACTAAAAAGGAGAAGTTAAGTGTCACAGTCATCCTGAGCCCAGCCACAGTTATATAATTTGCTATATTTTATTGCTCACTGGTAAATGTGGGAGCAGAGAGAGGGATATAAGAAATAAAGATAATATTTTAAAATTAATAAGAAATGTTTTAAAGAAATGAAGAGTAACAATTTTTAAAAGTTTATGTGTATCAGTGCATCATTTGAGTTATCTGTTATTCCTTTCTGTCACTATGCAACCAGTTTACTTCCTCTGATGTTAAATATTCTAATGTAGTATCTTATGATAATCCTTACCCATAAGTCTTTACTGGTAAAGGCTGCGGCCTAGTTTCATATACAATCTATATTTCCATTATATTTCCCCAATGAAATCTTTATTCTTCAGAGCTTGTGACATTCCATGATCCACAGTCATGTGATATAAGCAGGATAATGCTGATGTTCCTTCAAAAGATGTACTTTGGCAGTAAAGAGCAAATGCATAGTCTAGCCCACTCAGCACTTTCTATTCAACTCTAGATTTGTACTTTCTGCAAGTCTTTCCAAGATGTAAGTAATGATGACCACTAATTCAATAGGCTGCTCATTCAATGAATGTCACAACATAAGCAATATACATTCTAAATGTTCTTATTGTTTCCTGCATACATTACTGGCCAAGGCTTACATCAAGGATGTTCTGTGGTATTCTGGGATTCAGTGCAATCAATACAATGGCAGTCACAAGCATGAGCATCTAGATAACATCATCTATAGGAATTCCCTTTTCATTTGGATTCTGGGAAAGACATCCTCTAGAAGCAGAGAACATCTTTAACAAGCAGACATTCTCTGTTTTGTGCCTCACTTGCCAAAGATAAGCAGAGGGAGGATGAACAAAGTAATTTCCATAGTTGCATCAATTAATGAGCTTTGTATGATCCTAAAATGTTCATGAAAAAGTACCCTATTGAAAGAAATTTTATAAGGTTGAATTTTACTTTGAGTCAAATGTTTTTGTTTTTGTTGGAGAGGGAAGGGCGTATTTGTTTCTCTTTATGACAAAGTCAGTTTTGAAATTTGAAAATGTGGTCTACAGTTTAAAAAGAAAGAAAGTCTGTGAAAATATCCCATTTCTATCTCATATTTTCTTTGATATACATATAGACCATTCTCATAGAGATTTTATAGTGGTAAGAAAATAGGCTTAAGAATCCATAGTTTATGGTGGGAAGGGGAGACAGTAAATCTTTTCCAGTATCTTTTCTAGTATTGTGGAATGTTCTCTTTTTTGAGATATCTTAAGTTAACTTTTTGATTGCCTTTAAAATGGTTACCTCAAGCATATGTTTCCTTTTTTTCTATATTTAGTTGAATCTGACCCTTTTCTGGGTCATTTTAGTGCCTTTCCTATTCCAAAAATAAAGTATCAGGTGCTGATGTCATAGAATCCAAATTTGGGGCTCCAATCATAATCATAATAATATATGGCATAGAATTTCAGCATTTGCAAAGCACTTTCCATAATAATACTCACAAAGTAAGAGATAGATGGTATTATTTTCCTCATAAAAAAAACAAAAACTGAGGCTGAGGGGGTTTAATGACCTGCTAGTGGTCACACAGCTAGTAAGAATCTGAATCAGGATTTGAACTCACATCTTCTTGACTCCAAGTCCAGTATTCTATCCACTATACCATACTAGCATTTAAAACAACAATAGATAACTATAGAAAGGTACTGTGCTTTCTAGAGCCCCCACTTTGGGGTGCCAAAATGTACCGTCTGGACTAGCTCTCTGGGCCAACCTGAGTCCTTGGTCTTAGTGGAGGAGTGATGAAGGCAGGAGACTCACAAGGATGGTCAAAGATGGAGTCCATTTATTTCAAGTCCTCTCAGCCCCTAAATACCTTAATACAATTATATCACCACAGCACACAGTGCAAGTGCTAACTATAAGCACCCTGCTATTGATATGGAAATTCTTCTTATTCTAAGTATCCCTTGCTTCAAGTAGAACACAGGTGGTCATGCCCTGACTTCTAAGGAAAGATGAGAGCCCTTAGGGGAAATGGGAGCCAAACCAGACATTGTCAGCAGATTCCCTCTATACTGAAGGGTCTTATACCTCACCCAGAGTTCCCTCACTATCTGCAGCCCTCTACACTTTCCAATTCACATCAATTTGTTGTCTTCCTTTCAAGCTACATCTATTGATTTTCTTGAGATTATTTAGTTAGACCTCAAATCTAGCTTTCACAAGGCTCATTTTCTCCTCCTCTGTTTTATGAGGAAATATTACTCAGAAGTTTCTGTTATCTTATGCTTTGGAAGCAGATCATAATGTTTTGTAAATGAATAAAATGAGCAAAACCAGAAGAACCAAAAGAATATTGCATACAGTAGAAATATTGTTTGACTAAGTTATTCTGCAAACTAATATACTATAATATATATAATATAATATACTGTAATATAAGACTCAAATCAACTACAAAAGACCTATATGTGTGTGTATGTGTAATGCCAAATGGTAGTCTTCTCTAGTGTGAGAGGAGGGAAACAATTTAAAATTTAAAATGCAACAAAAAAAAATTTTTTTTAATATAATAGTACAATTCTTGGGGGAAAAGACCCCTAACACTGAAAGTCAAAGAAGTTTGGAGACTTGGATTCCATATACTACTATAAATGCTTAAGAGAATCACTAAGAATGTGGGTGTTTTGCATAAATTGTGGATATAGTCCTTTGAAGTTTAAATAATGCCTTTGAAATTATTTTAATAGGTTTTTTTATTTTCCCAAATATATGCAAACATAATTCTCAACTTTCACCTTTGCAAAACCTTGTGTTCCAAATTTTTCTCCTTCCCTCTGTTTCTCCCTTTCTCCCCCCCTCCTAGATAGCAAACAATCCAATATAAGTTAAACACATACAATTCTTCCATATTCATCATGCTGCACATGAAAAATCAGATCAAAAGGGGAAAAAAACATGAGGAAGGAAAAAAAGACAAGCAAACAACAGACAAACAACAACAATATGAAAATAGTATGCTTCAATCCACATTCAGTCTCCATAGTTCTCTCTCTGGCTCTTTTCATGACAAGTCTACTGTAATTGCTTTGAATCACCTCATTGTTGAGAAGAGCCAAGTCCATCACAGTTGATCATCACATAAGCTTGTTGCTGTGTACAATAGTCTGTAGTTCTACTCAATTCACTTAGTATCAGTTCATGTAAGTCTTTCCAAGCTTTTCTGAAATCAGCGGGCTTATCTTTTCTTATAAAACAATAATATTCTTGAAAGTATTTTTAAAGGGATATTTAGTGAGTATCTCAAGAAAGAAGGAGTGATCACAAAGAATTATCATGATTTCATAGAGAACAGATGATGTATATTTTTTAAAGAAAAATTCTGATTTAATTCCAATTAGAAGGAAGGTCATGTATTTGATAGGAAAGTGGGAAGGTAACAGCATAGGGCTGTTTTCAGTGACTTGTGAAAGCCATTCTGTGAAAATGTCATCTAGTTTTTCATTATATACCATTAATAACATAGTACAGAGAATAAATTCCAGAATGAGTGATTAATAACTTCAATGTAGTAAGTGCTTAGTAAATGCTTTCTTACTTGATTTGGATTCAGGAGCATATTGCTTTGAATTGTATCTCTGAACCTTAGTTTCTTCATCTGTAAATTAGAGGGTTGGACTTCATAACCTATAACATTTCTTCTAACTATAAATCTATGACCAGAACTGAAATTATATACTCTTCCGTTGCATTGCTGTAATTGTTTTTATTTTTAAATAGAGGTAATCATTCAAATAAACATTTAGATAATTGTCTCAAAAAAAAAAAAAAGAGCAGGTAATGTCAGACTAGCCTTATTTTATTTTTAATTTAGTAGATAATAGAAATGATAGGTACATACTTTTCATCAATTTTTAGCAAAGCATGCATAAAATCTTCTGTGCTCTTGTGGAAAAGAGGAGGAGAGACAATAGAATAATTCGTTGGATACAGAGCCAGATGTATGGTCCAATACAAAACATTTTCATCAGTACTTTGAGACCTACTTGGAAAGGATTCTCTATGGGAGGTCCCCAGGAGTCAGTGTCCAAATGAGTTGTTTATTATTTTTTCAGCCCCCTGAATAAAGGCATAGATGAACTAATGATCGATTTGCACATAACCCCACATGAGGAGACTTAATACTCTGGATGACAATTTCAGGATCTAAAGAGATATTCAAATAGATCAGGCTAGAACATTGAGCCATATCTAATGAGCTAAAAAAATAAGGAAAAATATAAACTCTTACATTTAGATTTTCAAAATCCATTTCCCAAGTACAAGATGAGGGGAGGTATGTCTAGACAGAATTAATCTGAAAAAGATCTGGGGTTTTTAATGGACTAAATTCTCAGCCAATAGTGTCACATGCCATACAAAAAAAGCTAATATAATTGTTAAATTCAGTAAAAGAGGCAAAGAATTCAGAAAAAACAAGAGTATCCCCCTTATCAGAATATATCCTGATATTTGTGCTGAGTTTTGGGCTTCACATTTTAGGGAGAAGATTAACAAGAAGGAAAGCAGTCAGAGAAAGGGGATGAGGATGATGAGACCTTATGAGCATCAGTAGAAAAAATTGTGTATAAACATGTTAACTATCTTCTAACATTTGAGGGTTCCTGTGGAAGAGGCAATAAGTTATAAAATCTATCCCTAGGCCCATCTTTCCAACTTCATAGAACCTGTTGGAACTTAATCTCCACTAGGACAACCTTCAGGAGCACAAGGTCATCTTAACATCATCTTCAGTGCCACAATGTGACCTTGAAGTAGGAATTCAGTAATGGATTTCTACAGCTTCACAGTACACTTTTTTTGGAGACAATAAAACCTGTCCCCAGATCTTTTCCAAACTACTATCTAGCCATGTTTCCCCTCACTGTATACTTGGGAAGATTTTTAAAATAGAAATGTAAAAGTTTGTTTCCCCTATTATGTTTTATCTTGTTAAATTTGATTCAATATTCTTGCCTGATTTATTTGGCTGTCTCTTTAGATCTTGATTTTGTCATTCAATGTGTTATAGAAGAGGAAGTCCCCACACATATAGTTTAAATAATGGACACAAGTTCTTTAAAAGGGTAAAAGAAACATTCTTCCACCTCCTTTTCTTCCCTTCCTTTGTAATCCTATGCCTTGGAGTGATAGTGGAGTTTTTGAGTCAAGGAAGAGAGATGCCTTGCCTCTGCCCCTCAGATCATAACAGGATGATGTTTGCCTCAAGCAAACTAATCTATTTTCAGCTCTTAGAACCTCAATTTCCTCATCTGTAAACCAGAGGTAATAAAACCTGCCCTCCCTACCACATAGGGCTATTGTAAGAATTAAATTAGATAATATCTATGAAAGTACTTTACAAACTATAAAGCCCCATGTAATGAGTTGTTATTGCTGTTGTTTTTAATTTATTTACAGATAAGGTTCACTCTGCTAGCACACATCCAACATGTTTATACATAAAAAAGAATATCAGTCTGATGAATCAGACTTATGTTATGAGGATTTATTTCAGACTAGCAACCCCAAATTTTATTTTCTTCTCTTTTTTTCTCCTACCTTTCTTCTTTTTCTGTCTATATTTCCATGCCTGGCTTCCAGAATCCATTTCTATTCCTCTCAGTCCCAATAGGAAGCAATCAGGAAGAATAAGTCTTACTATTTTTGTAAAAGGTGAAGTGCAATTATTGATATGCCCATTTTACAGATGGGAAAATGGAGATGAAATAACCAACTTCTAGGGCTCTATGTGCTTTATTAGATTTCTTCTTTGTTCTCATTCTTACTTTTTTTTTCTTCATTCACATTGCTGTCTTGACCTAGCATGTCTCCTTTTACCCTAAACTATCAGCTTATCCAAATTCTACTCATTGTTCAAAGCCTAACTCAAGTTTACCTCTTTTATGAAGTCTTTTCCAACTATTCCAGCTTTCACTAATGTTCCTCACTGATGTGTCTGTCTCTCACAATCCTCTACTGTGGTGAATCATTCAAAAATGGTTCGTGTTTCCACTGATGATCAAAGGATTTTAAGCCAAAAGAAAATTTGGCAATTTTATTGAACCCTTTCAAAAGAGAAAACTAAGGTCTGGGAAGTTAAATGAATTTCCTAAGATCACATAAATAGCACAAAACAAAGTCAAGGTTCCAAGAAAGATGCTTTATTTCCAAATTCAGGGCTCTTTCTATAAATTGTGAACACCCTAAATGTCACATGCTTTGGAGATGGAAGGGAGAGGACCTTAGACGTCATCTAGAACATCCCCTTCATTCTATTTCATGTGTTTCCCTTGTTTCTTCCACCTTCCTAGAAATCAAAAAGGGAGGAGCCGAGAGTACCAGATCCTGAAGGGGCTTGAAGTTTCCTATATTGCTGTCACACTGGAATGACACCGACCACTCAGGAAACAAAGAGTATACATCTCACATCCATAAATGCTCTTATTATTATTTCATTGATTTGTATAGACAAGTTGAGCCAATTTAGGAAAAAAAAAGAAACAAGAGCCAAGCTAGATTCTTTTTTTTAAAGATTTGCATAAAATATTGATACAAACTTTGATCCAGAGATTCTATTGCTTGTCAGAGTACTCTTTTTTTCCTAAAGTTTTTAAAGATAGATTGAAATGAGAAGTTGGACATATGACTATACATCCACAACAACATTGGCTTTGCAAGTGATGATCCATCAATTATAAACATTTCTTGGATGCTTTGTTAAGCAAAGCATCTGCTGGTAAATGTTTAACAGCCAGGTCTACATAAAAATGTACCCACTACACACTTTTACATTTAACCTTCATCATTAACAGTTTCTTCATCACTTTCTAAAGTCTGGATAATTAGTAAAATAAATCAAATCCTGATTTGTAACTTTGGATGATCTCTGAGGTGTAAATGCTCATTCTGAAATTTTAACAATTAACTCTCACTAGTTATATGGAGCTAGCACTGGCACACCTCTGCATATGCCCCAGGGAGATCAGGAACAAAAAGAAAGACTTTATATACAATAAAGTATTTATAACAGCACCTCTTTTTTGTAGCAGCAAAGATTGGGAACAAAGAAGATGCTGATCAATTGCAGAATGGCTAAACAAAATGTGGCACATGAATATTGTTATGCCATAAAAAACAAAAAAGTATTAAGAGTGTGTGGAAAGATGGGAAGAATTGTATAAACTTACATAAAGTAAAGGAGGCAGCTAGGTAGGTGGCTCACTGGTCCTCAGTTCCTCAATGCAGGACCTGGAAAAATGACCCTTGCTGTATGACCCTACACAAGTCATTTAAATTCTGTCTGCTTTAATCCACTGGAGAAGGAAATGACAAACCATGCTATATCTTTGCCTAGAAAATCCTATAGACAGCATGACCCAGGGGTCCCAGAGTCCCAGGCATAAATGAATAACTAAACACCACCACCACACAAAGTGGTCAGTATAATTAGGAAAACTGCACACAATGATTACAATATAAATAGACAAAGCAACAACAAATTCATCAAAACTGAATACTGCCAGGTTAAAAAGACCAAGCTTATTCCAAGGCTAAGAGATAGAAAAAAAGTACCTCACCTTGCTTGTTTCTTGGGTTGAGGAACTCTAGGAATGAAACACGGTATACAATGTCAGCCTTCTTTGATTTATTGGACTGTTTTTTTTTTTTTTTTAATTTCTTTCTTGATAATAATCAGTGGTTTTCTGGGAGAAAAAGTGGGTAGTGTTACTTTGAGAAATGTAGGTAATACAAAAGATATCAACAAAAGTGCATTTTTATTTAAAAATATTAACATTTTCATGAAAATTTAGAGAGAGTGTAGACAACATTCCCTCCAGGTTCATCCTAAAGTGAAATATTCAGCCTTGAAGACATGAAACTATCTTTTAAAAGGCTTCTCTAATTTCAACACATTTTTAAAAGGGAAGGATCTTCCTAAGGTTCAGTGAAGTTATATGACTTGCTTAACACAGCTAGTAAGTATTAGAGCTCAAATAAGCTAAAAAAAAAGAAAAAAATAACTAATGATGGAGTTATGTTTGTCCAAGTTATATTTGAGTATTCATTTTGGAGAAATTTTTTAAGGAAGGATGAAGATGAGTTAGAGAATGTCCAGGAAAGAACAATTAGAAATATTTGTGCTTAAAGTTTAGAGAACAGAAACACTAAGATATAAGAGTTCAGTCTCTTCAATGGTAAATAAAACATTCCACATACTGGAAGAGGTAGCACCTTTGCCCCTTCTGTCTCCTCCACCATTATCTATACAATAGGAATTATATAGGAAATGTAATAAGTTAGGCACTATAAGAAAGTATGGGATTCTTCACTTATTCTAAACCAGGAATAATTGTCAAATAGAAAGGGCTGGGCCTCTCCTATCTCCATGGTAGAAAATAACAAACCTCAGAATCACAGCCCTAAGGGAGCCAACAGTGAGAGGCTTTCACCAGTCCCTAAATTAATTAATTAGTCTCTGCTCTTTATTAATGAGAACAGTAATGGTACAAATGAAAAGAGCACACTAATGTCCAGATTATGAACTACATACAAGCCTGTGACCCTGAGCAGGTCACATAATGCTGTTCTCAGTTTCCTCATCTGTAACAAATCACTCCAGTATCTTTGTCAAGAAAACCCCAAAAGGGGTCACAAAGAGAGGGACACAACTGAAACAAGTGAACACAAAAAGTGCCCAGCTAAGCTCGAGTTGGGAGATGAGGAACACTGCAGCTGAACCACCAAATAGTAAACCCAGGGAGGCTAGTGAATTGAACCTCCTCACAGAAAGAACAAGCCTTTTGAAGACTAAGCCCCATGGCTGATCCCTGCCTATTGGCAGCTCTGCCTGGCATTTGAACAACCTGTTGGTCCCAATCTAGTAGCAGCCAAGGCCCATGGAGATCCAAACCAGCAGCTGAGCAATGTGCTTGACTAAGCCCATCAGCGGGACAAGCCATGTAACAGACACCACGCCCCAAGAAGAGCAAACTCAGCTGAAACAATAATTCCTTTAAGGAGCCAAACCTGTTAAATAGTGGAATAACTTGACAGTCACCTACATCATTTCCTGAGAGGAAACTTGTGAGAACCCTCCAAAGATTAAGGAGATATAAGAATACTGAGGTCCTGCCACTCCAGAGTTGTGAGTTGCCTTGGTCGCCTGTGCTACCTGCCTATTTTCCTCAATACTACTGTGCTCTACATTTATGCCCACTCCCTACCCTGATCACTTTATAATTGTGGCAAAGTGTACCCCAGGTTGGAGTAGGAGGGGCAGAGAAATGCTTAGGTACTGTTATTCTTGCTAGTCATTTGAGTAAATGTCTTTTATAAAAAGCTGATTGGGTTTCCTGAATGATTTAATATGAAGCCCATCCACTAGTGTAGGCTCATTTTCAAACCCAATACAAGATTTTCCCACTAGAAGTCAAGACAGCTATTGCTCCTCTGGGAATCCAATCTAAATGGTGCAAATGCAAAGTGGGAGAATGGATCCAAAGTGGGCAGGCTACAACATGGTGAAGAGACTGGAGTTCATACTACTTGGTTGAAGGATTTAAGAAATTTTAGCCTAAGAAAAACAGGCATAGGAGCCATGATAACTGTTTTAAAGAATTTCAAGAATTTTCATGTGTCCTATTTTGTCTGAGAGGACAGAAAAAGGAGCAGTGTTTGAAAGTTAGAGAGAAATGCATTTAAGCTTTATACCTGAAAATTTTTTCTAATAATTAGAGCTATCCAAAAGTAGATTGCACTATCTTTGGAAATAGCCCTTCTTTAGGTTTTCAGGCTTTATGACCATTTGCCAGCAAAAAAATGTAAATGTATAAACATTTATTCAACACTTACTATGTCCCAGGCACTGTGCTAAGCTATACAAACATAGGCAATAGATGGTTCCGCCCTCAAAAACCTTACACTCTAATTAGGGAGAAAACATGCACAAAATACTTACCAACAAGATATGTACAGAACAAATAGAAAACAATTAACAGAGGGAAAATACTAGAATTAATTCTGTAAGTATGAGTTCCCTTCTAGAGGACAAAGACCATATTATTTCTAATTTTTATATCCCCAGGCCTTGCAATATGTTGTGTACATGGTACACCTCTGGTGATTAATAAGTTTATTTAATTGAATGGTAGATCATTGAAGTGAATTGATAACTATGGCATGATTTGAGATATCACAGGAAAGCTATCCCCTGCCTAAATTCCTTCAAGAAAGAGTCCTGCTCTCAAAATAGTACTCTTTCAAAATATAATTGTTTTTGGGAAGAATAAATATGTTAGACTTTTAAGTGTGAATCAATTTAAGGGATAACCCCAGGAAAAAGGCAGTTCCAGTAGAATGAATATGATAAAGCTAAATCCAAATTTCACAACTGAGCAGCCTGTGACCCAGTGCTACTCTCCCAGAACGCCTCTTCCTGCCATTCTGGTGGCAAAGATCAAAATCAGACAAAGAAGAGTTTCCTTACTGAAAGAGCCCTATTTGACATGGAAGTTCAAAAACAAGTAAGTTCTTTGGTTTGTCCATCCCATTCTTAGTTTTGACAGCTGGCTGTGCTTATCATCAGTGTTCATGGACCTATCAGGAAGTGCTTCTACCACCTATTTTAGCAAATGTTCCCCCCTTTCCTCCCCACTTATCTCTTTTTATAGCAATCTGTGGTAGGGTTGGTAGCAACTTGCAACCAACCAAGAAGGGCCAGGCTTTAGCTTCTCACACAGTATTATCACCTCCTGTACCCCTCCTATCCCCCCACATATATACAAGTACCTTTTATTTCCAGGTAATTATTACAAGGACTAAGTTACTGATTATTTGCTTTTACATGTATGTGTTTTTCCAAGAGTAATCCAAACCTTTTGTCTGACAAAAGTTTTAATAATGGGCATGTTATTAAACAGCTGGAAATACAAATTAAAGAAAAAACTGTACTTTTGATATCTTGTTACTGGGGCTCCACATAATGCAAAGGGGGGGGGGGAATGTTGTCAGGAACAGCCTGGAAATAAACCACCAATAAAGATTGCTTAAGGCTTAAATCTTAAACCATCATAAACCTCATCCTCATTGACTCCAGTTCTCCTTTGAAGAAAGGAAGCCAAACTCCTAAGATTATGCAAAACTGAGCCTGAGCCCATCCAGCTGAGTGTTTAGCAGACCTGTTTCTGGCCAATGGAAGCAAGAATTCCAGATTTCTGGCCCACAAGACATCTGCAGAAACTTGCTTTGGCCAAGTCCGAAGGACTTGATGTTCCATCCCCGGAGGGACCTGCCCCTTCCATTGGCCTATAGAGTGACTTGCACTGTGGGGAGAAGGCAACCTTGACCTAAAACCTATCTTAGGAAGATTATCAGATCCTGGAGGAGGAAGGAGGCAGAGAAGGTAGCCAAAATGTGTTCAGTCTGACTAACTGACAGCTAGTTACCGCCCACAGCTCTTAGGTTCTGGCACTACAAGAACTCCAGCCTCTCCTCCTCTTCAGGTGGGTGGTTCTGCTCATATAATATGTACAATTCATCTTCCGGAAGTTTTTGTAATACTGGATTTCCCACAGCAAGCCAGCTCAGCCAGTTTGGAAATCTTAGTGCTCACAAAATCTCTCATTCTAGAACATTCAAGAGATAGCTCAGTTTTAAATTTTCTTTTTCTGTATGAAAAATTATTTGGAAAAAGTGCAAAGGAAATAGTTCCTATAAGAAAGTAGCAGGCTATACATGTAAACAAAATAAATAAATAATTTCAATAAACTCAATATGTGGAAAACTTAATTTACAAAGAGTAAATTGCAGATTCTCCAATTTATAAAGAATTTATAGACTCATAAAGGGAAGAGCTAAAAGGAGTTTATCTAGAGATTATCTAACGTAAGAGTTCTTAATCATTTTTTGTCGCACATCCCTTTGGCAATTTAGTGCATGAACCCTTCTCAGAAAGTTTTTTAAAAGCATACAATAAAATACATAAAGGAAAGATGCTAAAATATTACAAAGGAAAAATTAACTATGTTAAAAGTTATCAAAAAAAAATTTTAAGAGACAGTTTCCAAATTCTTCGATACATATTTCCACAATTATCATGTTGCACAAGTAAAAACAAATTTTAAAAAAAGGAGCAAGAAAATGAAATGCAAACAAATAACAACAAAAAGAGTGAAAATGCTATGTTGTGATCCACACTCAGTCCCCATAGTCTTCTCTTTGGATGGAGATCTATTGGAACTGGCCTGAATTATTTCATTGTTGAAAAGAACCACTTCCATCAGAATTGATCATCATATAATTTTGTTGCCATGTACAATGATCTCCTGGTCCTACTCATTTCACTTTGCATCAGTTCATGTAAGTCTCTCCAAGCCTCTCTGTATTCATTCTGCTGGTCCTTTCTTATAGAACAATAATATTCCATAACATTCGCACACTATAACTTATTCAGACATTCTCCAACTGATGAGCATCCATTCACTTTCCAGTTTCTAGCCACTACAAAGAGGGCTGCCACAAACATTTTGGCACATATAGGTCCCTTTCTCTCCTTTAAGATCTCTTTGGGATATAAGCCCAGTAGAAACACTGCTGGATCAAAGAGTATGCACAGTTTGATAACTTTTTGAGCATAGTTCCAAATTGCTCTCCAGAATTATTGGATTCTTTCACAACTCCACCAACAATGCATCAGTGTCCTAGTTTTCCCACATCCCCTTCAACATTCTGCATTATCTTTTCCTGTCATCTTAGCCAATCTGACAGGTGTGTAGTGGTATCTCAGAGTTGTCTTAATTTGCATTTCTCTGATCAATAGTGATTTGGAGCACCTTTTCATGTGGCTACAAATTGTTTCAATTTCTTCATTGAAAATTGTTTGTTCATATCCTTTGACCATTTATCAATTGGAGAATCAAGGCAAGAGTTTTAATGCTCATATGGGTAGATATTCCACTTCCTCCTCAGTCTATGTCTAGTAGAATTTAAAGGCTAACACCCAAAGATGGAAAGTGTCTCTAATGAATTAACTAACACTTTCTATGATCTTGAATCACCAGCAATAATCAGTCTTTTATTTCCTTGGCTTTCCAGTTAAACCACATCTCCTCCCTTGGCACAAATAGAGTTTTCTTTCACTTCCTATTTTTTTAAGGCCTCAAAGACATTGATTGCCAACCTAGGTTTTATACTGATAGCTATCTTAAGAGGCATTGTGATGTTTGTAAAAATATAAAAGTCTTTAAAAGCTAACTTAAAATTTAGAGTATTTCACTTCTGTGAATGTGAACAAACTACTATTTCCTTTAAAATATTCAGGTACTATGAATTGGTCCAACCATTCTGAAAGCAATTTGGAAATATTCTGAGGAAGTGATTAAAATGTCCATAACATGTTACCTGGAGATCCTATTACTAGGTTTGTACCCCTAGGAAGTCAAAGAAAGAAAGAAAAGCCATACATAGTTATATCCAAAGAATTTATAGTAGTACTTTTTAATAGTAGTAATGTATTGAAAACAAAGAAGATATATATATAAACTACGAAATGTCTAAACCAAATTTGTACACAAATATAATAAACTATAATTGTGCTATAAGAAACAATGAAGATAGTGAATACAGAGAAGCGTGAAAAGACACATTAGCTGATTCAAAGTAAGTAGAACAGGAAAATAGTAAACACAATGACTACAGCCAGGTCCATGGAAATTAGAACTGAACACTATGGAATTTTATGACAGATAAATCACAAAGAAGTGATATGAAAAAGTATCTTCTTCTCTCTTTGAAGTAGGGCACTACACATACAAAACTATTCAGATAATGTCAGACTTTTCCAGTGTATTGACTAGTTCTGCTAAATTGCTTATTTTTCCTATTTTTTATTCTTTGTCCTAAGGAATTTTTTTTCTCACTTAATTGAATTTTATTTTTTTCAATTCCATGGAAAGATAGTTTTCAACATTCATTTTTGTAAGATTTTTCATTCCAAATTTCTTTCTCCCTCCCTCCCTTAATTCCCCTTTCCCCATAGCAACAAGCAATCTGATATAGGTTATGCATGTACAATCATTTTTAACATTTCCATATTAGCCATATTGTGAAAGAAAAATCAGAACAAAAGGAGAAAAAACACAAGAAAGAAAAAAGTAAACAACAGACAAGTAAAAATAGTATGCTTTGATTTACATTCTCTCTCTAGAGTTCTTTCTCTGGATCCAGGTGGCATTTTCCATCACAAGTTTATTGAAATTATATTGTATCACTATATTACTGAGAAGAGCTAAGTCTATCACAGTTGATCATCACACAATGTTGCTGGTATTATGTACAATGTTCTCCTGGTTCTGCACACTTCACTCAGCATCTGTTCATGTAAGTCTTTTGGGGTTTTTCTGAAATTAGCCTGCTCATCATTTCTTATAGAATAATAATGGCTTTCTTAGGGAGGTATGCTTTGGAAAATTTAGATGATTAAAAAAGATATCAATAAAAATTTATTTTGAAAAAAAAATTAATCACTTCAGTTATATTCATAGGATTGCTATCACTTATTGACCTCCAGGTTATTCTCTATCCTTTTTCAAGGAGTTCGGTTCCTGGTTTAAATTCCTCTTTCCTATTCTAACTTCTGTCTTGAAAAGGACCCTAGGCTTGGAATTCAAATTTTATCTCACACACTTACTAACTCTGTTACCCTGGATAATTCTAAATCTATGATCCTGTGATTCTTCACTGAGTCAAAGCAATCATTTTATTCCTTCCAGATTAATTGAAAAACTTCCAAAAGCAGCTATTTCAAACCTTAGAGTCCTCACCATCATTCATCTCATCAGAGGACCAAATCTTCTATTTTACTAATAAAACCAAGTCTATCTCCTTTATGCTTCCTCTTCTCCTCTATTCTACACTTTAACCCCATCCTCATCACCCCCATTCTTTCCCTTTGTTCAGGCTTTGAAGAAGAGGTAATCATTTTAATTGCCTAGGCCAGTGTTCTTGCTTCTATTCCCCATCATTATTTCCAGGAAATTTCCAGAAAAATTCATTGCCCTTATTGCCTCCATTTTCTCTCCCTCTTCTCCCAATCTTAGAATCTGATCTTTGACTCCATGACTTGATTGAAGTTGCTCTCCATAAGATTATCAACAATTTCTTATTAGCTAAATCTCACGGCCTTTTCTCAGTCTCTATTCCATTGAACCTCTTCTGTAAATTCTGTCAATTAACCATTCCTTCCTGGGGTTCCAAGATCCAGCATGCTCCTTTTTTTCTCCTCTGATATGTCTGATTAATCTTTTATTTTATTGCTAGACAACCATTTACTTCTTAATCCTAAAGTGGGTATTCTCTTGGGGCCTCTTTTCTTCTTTTTCCTATACTATTTCTTTTGGTGATTTCAGCTGCTCCCAAATATTCAACCACCATGTTTATGCACAAGTCTAAATAGCTCTCCTAAATTCCAGTCTCACAACACCAACTACTTGCTAGATATCTGCATTAGCAGATGCTCTATCAAATTCGTGTCCAAAACAGAACTCTTATCCATTCCCTATGGCACATGAAAAGTTTGATAGGCATAATTTCCGGGTAATCAATCATTTTATTAATTAGGACTAGCAATTCTCCATCCTTGCCCCTATCCCCAGTCTCTCTAAATAAAACACAATAGGACAGAATTCATCCAGTTTTTTCTACTTGGGTAAGGTAAGGATTCCACCTAGATAACTTGTCTAAGCGTAAAATTTTTGGGTAAGATCAGTAATGTCTTTCAAAGACTGTATAATCTACAGGGGGTTGTATCTGAATAAAGAAATAAAAAAGAAAAAATATTAATCTTAATTAATAATTGGTTGTTATTATATGAGATAAATCATCATTTCTCTCATTCCCTAAATCCACATTCTCCAAATTTTACTATTTTTCTCACAAATATCAACATCCTTTCTTCCAGATTTGCTCCTAATAGAAAATAAGCTTCTTGAGATCAGGGACTATTTCATTTTTGTCTTTGTATACCCGGAACCTCACACAGTACCTGGCATATATTAGATATTTAACAAATGCTTGTTGAATTGATTTGAATTTAATTGAGTCCTTGATACTTCCTGATCTCTCACTCCCTTCATCTAATTACTTACTGAAGCTTTGTTGCTTCTACTACTATTACTTCTATTTTTTTTCCATTAACACAGCTTGTTCAGGCTTCCATCATCATTCATCTAGGCTATTTTAACAGACTGATTGACTGATCTTCTGGTTTCCAAGTTCTCCCTCTCCAATACATTATATAGCAGCCAAAGAACTCTTCCTAAGGTTCAGGTTTAATCATGTCCCTCCTCTGTGCCAAAAATCTTTAGGGGTTCACTCATGCTTCTGGGACAAAACAAAAACTCCTCCATATGGCAGTAATGCTTTCTACAACCTCAGTTCAACCTACTTTCTAAAAACTATTTCCCATAATTTTCTTTACTCCAGGAAAGCTAGCTTTCTAAGACTTAGAAAATTGAAAGTTTTAATCTCTACCCACTGTTTATGCTTTTATACTCACTTCTGTCTTAAATTTAAGATTTAGTTCACATGCTACTTTCTATGGTTCTTGATCCCCTTAATAATTAGTGTTCTTCCCTCCTTAAATTATTTCAAATTTAACTAGTTGTATACCTATACTACTCTGCTGCTCTCCCACAATAAAGTATAAGTTCCTTAAGAATCAAAACTTTTATTTTTTTTCTTAGTATGGGTACAGTTGCACTTTCACCCCAATTGCTATAAAAGGTCAAAATATTTCAGTTTTACCCTTCAGTAGGCATAATGAAGTTTTAAATGTATGAACAAGATAGTTTATACTCTATGAGCTCTTTAGAAGGTAAGAACCTCTTTGTTAGACAAAAAAAAAAAAAAAATAGCAATACCTTTGCTGAAAGGGTCAGTCAATCATTGGGTCTCTGTAAAAAATAGAAAAAAATTCAGCAATAAATTCTGTCAAATGATGAATTTGCCTAGAAGTGGAAGAATTCCAGGATGGTAGATGTAGATGGCAGATGTTGTTTGACCCAAACCCTAAAGAAGAATTACTCTTGAGGAAGGTGAAAGAGAACCCCTCTCCCCCATATGATATGCTCTCTCAATGACCATATCATCAGAGACCAGAGCAGAAATAAACAGTACACCTAACTAGATCAGAGAAATTAGAGCAGTAAGTGATAATGCAATTAGTCAGAATCAAAAAGTCATCTATTTGTATCTAATGGTAGCCATTTCTAAGGTGGGGAATAGGAGGTAGGGAAGGAGGGAAGGAATAAAAAAAATTTACATGATAAATTTATATTATTTATTATATATTTTATATTATATTATTTATTTATTTAATATATTTATATTATTTATTATATGTTATAAATTATATATTTAAAAGAAATAGAAAGTAGTACATAATAGATTTCATTTCCAAACATCTTCTTTATTATACTATGTTATGGAAATACTTGTTTTATTCCATAAATTAAAAATAAAATAATTTCTTTAAAAAGTAGGCACTAGAGGAAAGGTAGCTTCAGGAAGTATATTCCTTCATGGTAGAGAAAAGTACCAATTATGAACCCTATGACCCAAAAGCTCAACTGAGAGCTATACCAAAGAGGAACTTTATGAGGATTAAAAAGGGAGGAAAGGGTTCTGTTACTTCTTCATCACATGCACTCTCTACATTCATTACCTTTGTATTTTCTGCTCACTATCCCCATTGACTCTGTGTATAGTTATGTATCAGTGCTGAATGTATCAGAATTTGGGGGGAATGCTTTTATTCTTCCTGCTCTTACTATATCATATTAGCAAGCATCTTTACTAAAAGGTCAATTATGTAGCTGATTATTAGCAGAAAGCACACTGTGGGGGCTTATGAATGACAGTACTAGAAATCTAGGGACTAAAGGTCCCTAGAACTCTAAACATAGTAGTCAGGTAACTTCAGGATACTTACTCTGCCAAGGTGAGTGAAAGCTGAGAAGCAGCCCTGGTGAAAGCTTTATATTAGTATTGCTAGATTCTAGCACACAGTAGGCACTTAATAAATGTTCAATAGAATCCTGACTGTAGTATCTTAGAGGTGGAAGGGATCTTAGGTGCCATCTATTATAATCCACAACTGAACAAGAAAGCTTTATATGACATGCCTGGAATATAGTCATCCAAACTCTTTTTTAAAATTCATTTCTTATTGTCCATTTCATTTTTGGACAGCTCTTAACTATTGGCAGATTTTTCCTTACATAAATTGAAATCTGCTTCTTTGCAGTTTCTACCCATTGCCTCTAATTCTGCTTTCTAGGACCAAACAAGCTGCTAGTCAGCATTACAGATTTCCAAATGTTTGCTGTCAACCTTCTTTTTGCCAGTCTAAACATCTCTAGCTCCTTCTGCTATAGCCTTGCCACCAGTCCTCTCACCATCTTAGTTGACCTCCTATGTCTGCTCTTGAGATTTCCAACGTCATTCCTGAAACTTGACACTCAAAACTAAAAATAACTCTCTTAATGTGTAGGACTATTATCTCCCTAATTCAAGGCACTATGTTGCCATTAATATAATCAGCACTTGCAACGAGGTGGCTGGCATGGGTAATGGACAGGCCTTAATATCAGGAAGACTCAAGGATAAGTTCTGCCCTCATTATATTCTAGCTCTAGGTGATTATGGGCAAGTCATTTAATTTCTCAGTGTCCCAGCAGCTCCCTAAAATAAGTGGATCTACACCAATGAGAAATCACAACTAGGGGCCATTTCTCCCTTCCCCCTCCTCCACCAAAAAAAAAAAAAAAAAAAAAATAGCATTACTCTTTTTGGCTGCCATATCTCACCACTGACGCACATTGACCTTGAAGTCCACTGGGGGAAAATTCAGCTCTTTTTCATCTGGATATATTGTCCAGCCACATGTTTCCAATCTTGTACAAGTAATGTTGATATTCTGAGACCAAGTGTTCCCCTAATAAATTTCATTTTATTGGATTCAACCTCTCCTTCTATTCTTTCAATATCTTTTTTGGATTCCAATGTGTTCACTGTCCCTTCTAGATTTGTATCAACTAGTTTTAAAATGTTTTTAAAAAAAAAAAAGTAAGGCAGAATCCCTTTAAGAAAGATTTTCTTTCAGCAGAAAGCCAAGTCACAAATCATATAGTTAGATTAAAGAAGGAACTCAAACTAAGCAAAAAATTGAAAAAGAAGGTTTCAAAAAAGGGGAAATTTATCATTATCATGAATAAGCTAATTAGATGGCTAACGTGAAAATATGCTTTGCACAACTATGTATATATAATGGATATCATATTTTTAATCTTTTGGGAAAAGGAATGGAGAGAGGGAGAAATTCTGGAACTAAAAATAAAAAGGAAATTTAAAAGAAAAAAGAAGAGATAGAGCAACTTTCTCCTCAAATTAGAAAGGACAACCATTCAACACAAATATGTATTAAAGTCCAAATGAAAACAAAGACCTATGCTATATGTTGGGATGGGAGTGGAAGAGATTCAAAAGGAGCAAGTCATTTAATATCTCTGTGTCCCAACAGCTCCCTAAAATGAGTTGATCTGCACCAATGAGAAATGACAACTATGGACGATTTCTTCCTTCCCCCACAAGAAAAAAAATGCATTCTTTTTTTGGCTTCTATGTCTCATCATTGAAGCATGTTGAAGTCCACTGGAAAAAAATCCAGATAACATGCCTCCTGCTTGTTTGGGAACATATATATATATATATACACACACACACACACATGCATATGTAATATATATTATTGCCCTGCATTGATATTGGGGGATATCAAATTATTGGATCACCTGAAGAGTTCTTAGAAATTTTACAGTCCAGCCTTTTCATTTTACAGATGGATAATTTCAAATAAGAAAGGCTTCTGTATACTGAGTAACTCTGTGACAAAATGTATATGAGAACATGAACAATAATCACACAGATAGACACTCAGAGATGGATTTCAACCTATATACTTGGAGGAAATTCCCAAATTGAGAAGCATAATTTGAGTATTTTAATAAGATCAGATAAGCGCTGTGTGAGGATCAGGAGGGAAAAGGTTATTCCTACTTGGTGGGGGAGTTGGAGAAAGAAGTGGTATCTGAAGCAGTTTTAATGATTTAGAGTATTTCAGAAGATGGAGACAAGAGGGAAATTACATGCTGGGTAGAAAGCATAAGGCCTCCATGGCAGACAATAAGTAATTATAACCGAGTAACCAAGAAAGGTGAGAGAAGAGAAAAAGAGAAGAACAAGGTTTCTAAATGAAAGATCATATAAATGGCAGTACTCCTGACAGTGAAGTCAAAAGAAAGAACATGTTTTGGACAAAGATAATAAACTTGAGTTTAAATATGCAACTAAATCCTGATTAGTGTGAATAATGAATCCTGAGAAGTAATTAAATATTCAAAATCACACTACTTGAAGTTATAAGTAAATGTAAAATATGGTCATTGGTTACAGTCAAGTGAAAGGAAATATGCAATGAAATTTTAAAAATAATTTTGTATCTGTCTATTAGGTAATATGACAACAAAGGAGAAGAAAAAAATTTCTGACACAAATTTATGACAAAGTAATATAGAAAATAAAATTTTAAAAATTAAACTACTGAATGTTGTACCTAAATATTAGGCTATATAAAGGATATGATAAAAATATCATTAATGTCATTAAAATATTTTAGCAGAATAACCTGAAAAATCTTCTCTTTTTTTAAATCTTCATATATATTCTGGTAGGTACAGAGAGCTTTATCTTCATCCAGAAAATGTTCATGTTCACATTCTCACATAATGAACATGTATAATTGGGGGAGCTGCTGGGGCACTAGGTAAAAATTTCTTAATTTTTGTAATTTCTTAAATCCAATATTGTTGTCCTTGCAATATTTTTCAACATCTTGGTTAAAATAGCTTGAATACCAAACTTTTGAACACAACTTCAGATACCCATGCTTACTTGTTTGACTACCAAAGAACATAAGATTGATGACTGTAGCAACTCAGAGCTCAGGAATAATAAGCAGATGGGTGGCTCATTGGATAGAGTGGTAGGCCCCAAAGATCTGAAGGCAGGAAGATCTGAATACAAATCCAACCTCGAGTGATTTTAAGCAAGTCATTTAATCCCTATCTGTTTTAATTTATTGGAGAAGGAAATAGCAAACTACTCCAATATCTTTGCCAGGAAAATCCCATGGATAGTATTGATGTGCTATTTTCTACCAGGTCATAAAGAGTTGGACATTACTGAATAAAAACAAATATTGGTTTTTATTTTAAATCCCCTTTTGTACTATCTCCCAATAAAAATATAGGATAATTCTTAGACCTTTTAAATCCTGTTTGAATATTGTTGGATTTTGTTTTGCTTTTAGAAATGTAAGTTCAAGAAGGCATCCTTCTCCCCCCAAAAAAAAATCTTATTTCATCTCCATTAAACATTTCTTAAATAATTTTCTTCAAAATATAGGACATTTATCTGTATACCCATATCTACACTGGCCATCCCCTCTACTGACTACCTCGGTCTCCAGGAGTCTCAACATCATACGATTGAAATTTATTTTTTAAGCAATCAAAAAAGTTTCTTCACCATATACTTCATTTCCATTTTTTTCATTGCCTTAAATAAACTTGAAATTTTGGTCTAAGTATCTGCTTTGCTAAGTGGAATGCATTTATTATTGCAATTTCAATCTATACAGCTAAAAAGACACTCCATTTCTATCACTGTAATGCACTTCTATTCATTGTTGTTTATGTTTCATTCTTGAAGAGACCAGGACATCAGGGAGGTGATGCCATGATGTGCAAGTGAGTTGGATTTAAATGAGGGAAGGTTGTGCAAGGTCACCTGCTCACTTTCCCCTCCAGAGACATCTGGGTTCCGTGGCAAAATAAAGATCAAGATGACTGGAGGGTGACTGGATGCAGTGGGAGACCTTGGTGTTTTTAAGCTAAAGTCATTCGTTAACAGGTGTCAGACTGAGGCAATACTCAATCAGTGATTAAGGCTAGGTAAGAAATAAAGCACAGAATAGCCTATTATATATATATATATATATATATATATATATATATGTGTGTGTGTGTGTGTGTGTGTGTGTGTGTGTGTGTATGTATATATATATATATATATATGTGTGTGTGTATGTATGTATATGTATATATATGTGTGTATGTATATATATGTGTATGTATATGCATATATATGTGTATGTATATATATGTGTGTGTATGTGTATATGTATATATATGTGTGTGTATGTATATATATATATATATGTGTGTGTGTATATATGTGTGTATGTGTATATGTGTGTATGTATGTATATATGTGTGTGTATATGTGTATATATGTGTATGTATATGTTTGTGTGTATGTATGTACGTGTGTATGTATGTATATGTGTATATATGTGTATGTATGTATATGTATATATGTATATGTATGTATACATAATATATACATATATAAATGTCTATATACATACATACATATATATTATATATGTGTGTGTATATATATATATATATATATATATATACGCATATATATATGCATATATATATGCATATAGGTGTGGGTGTATATGTGGGTGTTGTAAATCTGGAAGGGGAAGACTCTCAGGGTTTCTGGCCCAAACAGAAGTAATGGCATTTTACATTCACTCTAAGTCAACCAGATCAAATGATCAAGTAGGACTTACCTTGGGACAGTTGGGCAGTCAAAGAGAGCTAAACTGAGAGCTAATGGTGATTAGATGAGACATCTTGGAGGTTTCAGTGATCCAAATGTACATTCCTCTGGGCAGGTTGTTCACAAATCTCCAAAGGCTTATGTGACTTTTCCTTTGTTCCTTATTCAGTTTTATCCTATTTCTTACAATGAATTCTGCCATTCCAACATCTATTTTAGAGTTGCTCTGGTTATGTTCATACTATTTAATTACATCAAATTTTTATTCTAATGTAATAACAAGTCTCTTCTTTTGGGTCTGGTGTTTCCATGTGAAGTATTATTCCTTTTGTCCTTTTTCTTAGAGCTCTTTAAAAAAATAACAAAGTTTTTAATTGTCTTAATTTGTCAATATCATACAGCAATATAACACATCCACTCAAGATCATGGTCAAGAGCAGACAGACATTTTACCAGCGTGATAAAACCCTTAACTAATTTGCATATGTCATTACATAAATTCAATTCAAATTTGACTCAAAGTTACATTAATCTCAACCTAGCTATATTTTGAGTTCAAAGTGCTAGAAAAAACCTAGCCTAAGATCTTGTCACAGCAAGTCAATACTGTCCATTGGATTTTCTTGGCAAAAGTACTGGAATAATTTGCCATTTTCTCTTCCAATGCATTGAGACAAACAGTGACTATGGCCAGAGTCATACAGCCAGTAAGAGCCTGAAGTTATATTTGAATGCAAAGCTTCCTGACTTCAGACTCAGAGCTTTAATCACTGAGCCATCTAGATGCCTTTGAGAACTTATAAACAGTTATCCTTCCATATCATCTAAGTTAGGATCATAGCACCCCATGATCGAGAAAATTCATATAAAAACTTTGGCCTTCCCTTCATACCAGAGAAGTCTGAATTCTTATATTAAAAGATATATTAAAAGATAGTATTATACAATACTATACATGTATCTTAGGTATTTCTGAATTTTTAAACTTTTTTTGTGTTGTGTGCTGGCCATCATGTGTCATCTGTGGCTTCCACAAGACTCCCCCAAAATTCCCATTTAATTTATGCTCACCCATAATATATCAAAACCATGATGGGGAAAGCCACAAGGTGGCTAAGAAAAAATGAGATTGCCAAGAGAACAGTAGCAGAGAGTTGATTGATGAGATAGAGGTGCAGGAGACATATTTTCACACACAAGTAACATATGATGTGATGTACTGTGATATGTGTGTGTATGTGTATGTACATTTAGCTACAATTATTGTTACAAGAGAAGGGAAGAATAGCAGGAAGTTCAGAAGATATAAACAAGCAGATCAGTGTTGTTATTATTTGTATATTACATTCATTGTATACATTAAAAAATGAAGCCTATACAATATTCATTTTCATATGCAATCTTCTTTTCTATTCTTCATATAAGTCAGTGATTGTCAGGTTCATTTTTATAAAAAGAAACAAAATTCAATTAAGGGAGGAAAGTGACATTGAGAGTTTTTAGGGATCATAATGACTGGGAAATAGTTGTTCCCAATCAAATTGCTTCCCTATATGGAAGGAATAAAAAACTGGATTGGGTAGAGTTGGGGAGGGAGAATCATCTTAGTTCCAGGGGCACTTTAGGGAATAGGACAGATCTGAGAATAGAGTCACAGGAGGAGATTTAAGCAACATGAAGACGCTGGGGAGCTTGGGAAGGAAGCACTAGAACCTGAGCAAGGGTTATAAAAAAGGGATATCAGAGGGGGTCCCAAACAAATTTTATTTTAATCTCTTGCCTCTGGTGGCTCCAGGACAAAACAAACTCGTCATTAAAAAAATATAAAGATAACTGATCCCCCAGTTTAAAGAACTCCTTAGAAAGAGATCCACCTTCATTTATACCTGTTGTGCCAGTTTCCTTAAATGGTCCTCCCTCAGTTTCCCTAAATGGTCCTGCTTCAGTTTCCCCAAATTATTCTGCCTCAGTTTCTTGAATTGTTCTGCCTCAATTCCCCTGGTTACAACCCCCTATATGTATGTATATATAAATATATATATATATATAAATAGGGCTACCAGATAGAGATCTGGTATTCCAAAAGATAAAACTCCAGATGTCCTATCTCAGATACCTAATTGGTATCCTCTATCTCTCCAGACTTCCTGACTCTAGTTGGACACCTCCTTAACTCCCAATTTGTAAGAATTTATGGAACCTTTGGTCCCAGAAAATCTCCCCCTCTCAGCAATACAAATAAAATGTTAAAAACTCTAATCTCTATCTTGCCTCAGTTTCTCCTGCATTACATACTTTTCA
The DNA here is from genome assembly GCF_048593235.1 of Sminthopsis crassicaudata. Classification (NCBI taxonomy): domain Eukaryota; kingdom Metazoa; phylum Chordata; class Mammalia; order Dasyuromorphia; family Dasyuridae; genus Sminthopsis; species Sminthopsis crassicaudata. The sequence continues at coordinate 372,630,619 of NC_133617.1, read as the reverse complement.
GTGTCCAAAAACATTGTCAAGTCCTTCCTTGTATCTAATCTAAGGCTCCCATATTGTTCTTTTATCCTGTCTTCAGAGGAAGTAAAAGACAACAAAAGGTTCATCCATCAATGAATCATAATTCAAATAATTTAAGACAATTTTGATAAAAGTACCCTTTATGGCAATTCACACTTGAGTGTAGGAACCACAATCCATTTCAGACTTTTAAAAAGAGAACAGCCAGACTTTTTAGAATCAAATAATGTTTTATTATTTTCCTGCAGGACTTTATAAAAAAAAATTACCAAAATATGTTAGTCCCAAAGCATTAACTAATTAACCCAAAACATCTATCTCTTCTTTGTACATTATATACATCTGAGAAATAAATAGAGTTCTAGGCAGCATACAAAACATCGTTATATACAAATAAGGCTTTAAGCCAATTGCATAAATACATGGCCGGTGAAGATCCATTTCTTGGAAATCAACTCCAAAGACTTCCATCATCCAAGGCCTATCAAGCTTGGAATGCAAGCTTGACTTTGGTTAGAGAGCAAACACAAAACCTATCAACAGAGAGACATACAAATTGGGAAACCCAGCAGGTATGAAAAACTGACTGAAAGGGGTCTCTAAAAGCCTGTGCACTAAGCAAAAACACACCTTTGGCATTATGCAGGCTAACTCACTATCTTTTAGAAACTAGAGCTAGAGAAAAAATGTCCAGCTCCATACAATATCTCTCCTGTCTCTGTCTGTCGGTTGTTCTTTCTCTCTGTTTCTCTGATTCCCTGTTTCTCTCTCACATACAAGCGCGCACACACACACACACACACACACACACACACACACACACACAATTCTCTTTCTTTTTGAAGATAGAGGTTCAGAATTCAATGGAAAAGAGCTCCTACCCATCACATTTGGAACATTTCAGGAGGGAAAGACTCAATAATTCCATCCCAAATCTTAACATTAAGGTGTAAAGACAGAGGCCCTGAATGATGGACCAGTATCTCTGGATATAGGACTGGTACCACTGTCAAATGATAGGTGACACAATCTCTCTGAATCTTAGTTTCTTTATCTGTAAAATGAGGAAATAGTGTTTGTTCTCTCCAACTCTTTTAAAAATCAAATAAGGTCATATATGGTGCTGTTCTTTAAAAAGTATAAAAATGATGAATTTGGAGAGGTTTTTTGGGAAGCTTTACACTGGTGAGGCACAACTGGAAATATACAATCTTTGAAATAGGAGTCTTAAGTGCAAAGTAAAATCAAGATTAAAATATGCCCAATCTGTAGCTCCTGGATCCAAGTTTTCTTGACCTATGCTGACCTTTGCATATATAAATATGCTTAATAAATGCACTGTTTTTAATATCTCAGAATAGTGAAAAATTTTCTTTGAAATGTAACCAGCTATATTCTCTAGTATATAGAAAAACCAATAAAATAGCTTTGATGGCAATTAACATGTCAATATATTATTTGGCATAGGTTATATAAGGAGATCATTTATGGTCCCCAAGGTATATCTTCTACATATTTGCATCTCCTACAGCCACTGAATGCCAGAGCTAGACAGAGTTTTATTGATCATATAGATCTAGCCCACTCATTTTCAAATGAGGAAACCAAGGCTCAAAGGCACTGATTTGGTCAATGTCATGCAACCAACTACTGGTAGTCTCTCAATAAATATATGTTGGAAACAAATGACTGATCCTTTGGACATTGCAAGAGTATGTGAGAAGAGAGACTAGACCTCTCAAATATGGAAAGTAAGGACAATGCAACCCAAAGCTGCCCAGAACCCTTCAGCATCCCCCTCTGAGGTGATTTCTTCCCTTTGTAGAAACACAGAATGTTTCCCATATGTCTCATCAGGTCAAAAAGATTTTTTTTTCTGAAATGACCCTGAGAGGAAAGACCACCATCCAGAGAATCCTTGGGGTGTGTGTGACCTTTATGGCACCTCATCCATTAAGAGTCTCTTCAGAATGGCTAAGTTTCCCTTGGCTAAAAATGTAGATGGGTATTCTCCAAGGAACTTCAAACCAGCACTGAGAAGCACACAGACATTAAGCTTGTAGACAGAACTGGAACTCAGCCTCCACATGGAATCCACTGAGCATTTAGTTAGGGTTAGTGCTAGCCTAAATAGCTGTGATAAGTTGCAGTAAAAGATGAGTTCCCCTCCAGACTGCCATTATAGCAGTTGTGGGAAAAGAGGGCCTGAGCCCAGTGGTAAACTGCCTCCTGATAACAGTCAAGAGGAGATCCTTCCCTCGGGGTAGATCTCAGCAGTAACTTTCTCCATGTACTTGGATGGCAGTGGATATTGGGGGTAAATTCTCCAAAAGGACCCTTAGAGAAGATCCGTGGCTGAACTGAAAAGAGAGAGATCAGGAGAATATGAAACGATAATAAACATCCTGGGACTGTTCATTCCTAATATAAAATGTACCATATATAGGAGTCATGTGAATTCTATTTAGCTTCCAGAAAACACCAGGACTTAGCAATATCCTTCTCTTCTCCCCTTAACCAACAGACAAACATACTTACACATGCATGAGCAATAGGCTTGCATAAATACACATGTACAAGCAACACACCCACATACAAAGTGTAACACCCCATCCACCAAGTCCACGTAGGGCAGACTATTATATTCACTCAGTCATGTGAAACAGGTAGAGTAGGTATCACCATATTTATTTTGGAGCAAAAGTCTCTAATTTCCAACTCCTTATTCAGGGTTCTTTCCTCTGCTTCCCAATTCATAGAGAAAAATATTTTCATAGATATTTCCACAGTTTTGTTTTTGAAGGGAAGGGGGAGTATTCAGCATCTATTATGAAAAAGACTTTGGTTTGTCTTTCAGGGAATCATCCCAAGCTTACAACTGGGTGTTACATTAAAAAATACTAACATTTGCAAGTAACTAAGAGAATAGAAAGAGCAGTGAAATGGAAGTCATCAGGAAAGTGGGTTACATGCTCTGCATGCCATCAAGAAATCTCTCCCATCCTCAGTTTCTCTTGTAATCTCCAAAGGCTCTTCCAATTTTAACATTCTATGGTTTTCTATTTTGCAAAGGAAGCTTGGAACTTTAGATTAAATGCTGTTTGTTGTCAGATGGATGGGATGAGTGAGTAGAGAGGGATCAAGGAATGCAGAACTAATGTCAGTTATAATTACTTTTAATTACATTATAATTTCTTGAAAAAGAAAACTGATAATCTGGCCACGTAGTCCCGAGGGCTATGATTTGTTAGTTCAAGGTTGCCATGTATAAAATCTTCACAGTAGTAGCTACACACACACACACACACACACACACACACACACACACACACTCACTCACTCACTCATTCCACTAAACTCACACCTTCATCCCCAAAGATCTGGAGGAAATCTATAAAAAATATTCTATAAAGTTCTATAAAAATATTTTCCTCTTGAGAGATGGGGTCAGAGGAAAGAACTCTGAGGAAAAGAATCAAGAGACTGGTGACAGGCTCCAACTCACCCATTAAGTTAAGGTGCCCATTAATATCTCTTGAATGTGAATCTCCTTAACTATAAAATACAATTCTTTCATATATAGTCTATTTATATTTATTACATTATTATTTATTTTTATGAATTTGTATACTTTTTTGCTTAGTTATTTTTAGTCATGTCCACCTCTTCATGATCTCATTTAGAGTATTTTTGGTAAAGATAATGAAGTAGTTTGTCGTTTCCTTCTCTAGATCATTTTATAAATGAGAAAACTGAGGCAAAAAGGATTAAATGACTTGCCCAGGGTCACACAACCAGTAATAATCTGAGGCCAAATTTACATAAAGGACTGCCTGACTCTCAACCCTGCAATCTATCCACTGCCCCACCTAGTCGTCCCTATTTATGTATATTTATTATATACTTTTATATGAATAAAATATTTTAATGTTTTAATAATTAGTATTATTATTTATATGTAGTTTATTTCAAATTGTAAAATAAAGATGTGCTGCCTGTTTTACCTGTCCCACAGGACAGGCTGCTTGAGGATCAAATAAAACAATAAGAGTAAAAGTACTTTTAAAATCACAAAATGATGTGAATGGAAGAGATTGTCATTATTATTATAGCAAAAATCATATTTGAAACTAGGCTAAATTTTGCCACTTAATCTTGTTTAGCTACACAGGTTTTAAATTTAAAAAAAAAAATCCTAAGAGTGTGGTCCAGTGGAATGAGCACTGCCTCTAGAAACAGAAGCCACGAGCTAAAATGCCAACTCTGACACCCAGCTGTGTGACCCAGCCCAAGGCTCTATATATGAGCTTTGTCTGTTTCCTTGTCAGTCAATTGAGAGGGATAGAGTAGGTGACCTCTGAGATTCATTACAGACCCCAAGCACAGCATCATGTCTCAGAACCTTTTGAGTAAAACCCCAAGGGACAAAAACTGAGGGACAGTGAGCAGAGCTATCATACCTGGTCTGATTTTTTATTCTCCAGCCATCTCGACACTTGATAAACCAGAGGTCTTTGCCAGGAGAGATGCTAGTTTGCTCAGGATCTTCAACACAGAAAGTCAATCTGGACAAAAAAAGAGAAGAAAGAATCAGAATGTAGGACCAGAACCCAAGAATGTGGATCAGCATCAATCAGACAGGATGTATCAGGGTTAGATGGATGAAGGAGGGAGAGAACAGGGAGAAGGAAAAAAAAAAGGAGACACAGCCATCAATCTAGCAATTAAGCATTAATTATCTAACCACGTGACCCTGAACTTCCTCTCTTTGGGCCTCAGTTTCCTCATCTGCAAAATGAGCAGGCTGAATTCAATGATCTCTCAGTTCCCTACTAGCTCTAAGAGTCTAGAAATCTACTTTATGCCCCCCAAAAGTATTCAATAGTTCCCCATTGCATCAAAACTAAAAAAAAAAAAAAAAAAAAAAAGCCAAGATTTCCCACTGCATCCATCTCCAGTTGTCCTGATTTCAATCTTGCCAGCTGACCCACAAGACTCTGGAGGAGATGAGGCTGATGACTATGCACAGCCCTCCCTCACTTCAATCCAATTCATTTGCAAGTCAAGACATCACCTTCCTGATGCCACTGGTCCTCTTTGGGAATGAAGGACAAACAACAATTGCATCAAAAGCCTAGTTTTGAAAACCTTTCATAATGTGGCCCTTTCTCAATATAATCTCATATTTCAGTTTTCCCTAAAATGTAAGGCAAGGATCCTCAGTTACATGAATAAATCACATCCATTCCTATCTCTGTACTTTATACAAAATGTTCTTCCAACATTCCAACATGCCTTCCCATTGCCTCCTTGCCCATTTAAATCCTACATAACTTCTAAGACCAAGCTCATGTTCTGGCTCTTCCAAGAAGCTTTTCCTAACCAGCACAGCACATATAGCTTCTTCTCTGCTCTGATTTTTTGGAGCATTTAAAGGCCATGGATACAAATCAGTTATGTGTATACAATCTCCCTTAAACATAATACAAAAGGCCAAAAGAAGGCAAAAGCTGTTTTCAGCTCTCCTAATGTTGCAGGGACTTCTGTAAAGTTTTAGTCACCACAAAAGAGTTCTCCCCTCTTATTCAAGATCTAGATTTCCCCAGTCTCACACACATAGACAGACAGACATTCAGACACACACAAAACTGGTTAACATTTTAAAATTTGCCACAAAGCATTATGAGGTATTATACAAGCTTATGGCTCCTTCCAACCATCCTGAGAGGAGAATGGCATCTGCTCCTGGGGAGGGGCAGCACAGCACCCTCTGGCCTATAGTGCATTCTCCATCTATCTGACCCTGCTGTTCCAGGTGGGATCTGGCTTTCCTGGAAGTGGGCAATAGCTTTCTGAAGCTAGAGATGGATGTTCAAAGATTGACAGAAAACAGCAATCCCATCCCAGGACACTAGGGGAAAGCATGAGGCTTGTAAAATGAAATGCTACTAGGAGGAAGCCATCAGCCTTAGCCCTTGACACACAGCATACACATTGTCAGTGGTGGGCTGTGGTAATAGTGGAATAGACCCGCTTTCCTAAAAGTGGCTGAAACCCCTACCCCAGGCTGATGGAGTCACCTTGTTTCACAAAGTGAACCTTCCCCATTAAGGCATTTTTTAATAATTGCTATTTTACCCAAATGCTGGAGAAGCTCATAAAAGGTAAGGAAAGCTGTTTGGAAGGAAAGAGGAACACAAGAGACATGAATGCTCTGAGAGAAGGAAGGTCAGCAAGTGACTTACTTCTTCTGGGTTTCCCCAGATTTGACCCGAATACGCCTAATGTGAAGCTCCCTCACAGGCTTGTGGGGTTTTGACAGATAACTGCGCAGTTCTTTCCACAGGTTGAACCAGGATTGCGATTTGCTCTCCCAGGAGAGCTTGATCTTCAGCAGATCCCCCATGTCCTCCTCTGTGTATACCAGAAAGGTGTTGGTGGCATTTAAATATATCCGTTCCACTCTGTGGAGAAAAAGCAAAGCTGTCTTTATTTAAGGTTTAAGGTTCTTCCCATAGTGGGGGAACGAGATCTTCTCAGGAGGAAGAAGCTTCTTTTTCTCTAAGGAACAATGATATTAAGCCACAGGTGCTATCAAGTGGAGAGAAGAAGCTGGAAAAGGAAATGTCAGGACACTCCATTATCTTTGCCTAGAAAACCCCAAAAGAGGTCATGAAGAATCAAATACAACTGAAAACAACTGAACAACAAGAAGAAAAATCAAGAGCATAGGGCACTGAGGCTAGACCTGAGTAGACATGAAAAATACTATGGTCACACTGAGACAATGGGGCATGGCAGTCAATAAAGCTAGAGTGATATTAGGTGCCTTTAGAGTAGGTTGGTGAGGGGGCAGCTAGGTGGCGCAGTGGATAGAGCACCAGCCCTGATTTCAGGAGGACCCGAGTTCAAATGTGATCTCAGACACTTAACACTTCCTAGCTGTGTGACCCTGGGCAAGTCACTTAACCCCAGCCTCAGGGGGGGGGAAAAAAAAATAGAGTAGGTTGGTGTCAGAAGGTGATCACACTGCTTCTGCCCAGATCAGACCGATCTGAAGCACTATTTACATTTTAGGAAGCTACGTTTGGGTAACTGGGTGTTACATTTAGGAAGATCATAGAACATATCCAGAAAAGGATATGGGGCAGAGGACGAGGAGGAGACTGGAGAGCATGCCACAGAAGGATTGATTAAAAGAACTGGGTATTTTTTAATCGATGGAAATTGGTAGATGTATTACTATGTTCTTTGCCTCTGTATCCAAAAGCCCATGGATCCTGTAAATGAAACTACCTATAAATGTTGCCTGTCATTTAAATATAAGTTCCTTGAAGGCGGTAGCTTTCTCTACTTTTTTATTTTGTTTCTTATTTATTCTCTACTTTATTTTATTTACTTATTTATTTATTTTATTATTCTCTATTTAGCAAACTGCTTTGAATATAAGTAATCACTTAATAAAGGCTTTTTCATTAATTTGTTCCTGTTTAGCTTGCAAAAGAGAAAATTTAAATGGAGAAAGGGGAAGAGAAGGAAGGAGTATTTGAAGCATTATAACAGGAAAGAGAGAAAGAGAGATTCAATTTATCCTGCTTGGCTCCAAAACATAGAAATGGGTAGAAATATAGGGAGGCAGTTTTAGGCTTGATATAAAGAAAATCTTCCTAATGCATTTTTCCAAAGAAAAATGGATTGCCTTGAGAAGTAACAGAGGCCTTTTCATTAAAGGTCATTAAGCAAAGGTTAAATAACAATGTATCAAGAATTCTGGAGAGAGGAATTTCTGCTCAGGTAAAGGGGAAGCTAGAATTCTGAAATGTGATTCTTCTAGAGGTAGCCTGAGGCTGAGAATCTGGAAGCAAAGAACTCGGGTTCAAATCCCATCTACTACCTAGATGATGCTGGGCAAATCACTTATTCTACCCCGTGCCTCCAATGGCCTAAACTAGATGACCTCTAAGATCTATGTAAGAATTAAGACTGACTTGAGCTACCTAGCACCAACTCTTATATGTATATGCATGTATATATTCATCCACAAGCAGCTTCTCTATCCCTTCTCTCCTTCCTCTAAGGTTCCTCATGAGACTTGATCCAGACTATAAGAAGAGCATAATGTGACTTACATTTCTAGAGGAAGAGACTGGGAATCCGTGTTGGTGCCATAAAGTGTAACATAAAACGAGGGCTCTGTTTCTCCCATGGTCTTGTAGCTGAAGACATGGATTTTCATCTGATAATGGTAAACTGTGGGCACAAGAAGAGCACAGATATTTACAAAGCCTTGCTCATGATTTCCTGGTCCCACTAAAGGAGTGATTTGGCAAACTGAAATTTAAAGATCAATTACAAAAGACCAGAATCTCAGATCTGGGTCATGTACCAAAAGCAATCAGTCCTGACCTATGAAATCTGGCCTTCCCCTTTTCTTCTTTGTCAACGTTGTATCATTAAGAACTTGTTTTAGGGTAAAGAGAAGGTGATTTTAGTTTATGCTATAAAAAATATAGTGTGGAAATCATGATTCTGAGAGACAACATAAGATGAAAATGGAACTAATATGGTACCATGAAAGAATGCTTGGTCTGGAGTCTGAAGATTTGAGTTCAAATCCTCCATCTACTATGTACGGAAAAATTGTTTCACATTTCTAGATGTTTGTTTATCTGTAAAATGGATATAAAATAGACTTAAGCTGAATTCTCTAATCTTGAACACTAAATTGATGTCCCTTCAGCTCCAAATGTATGATCCTATAATCTTATAAGATGGTTCAAAAAGAGTTTGAATAAATTAATGTTTGATGGTTCTATAAAAGGTACTGAGGAAAACTAAGGAAATTCAGAGGACATTCCTAACTTTTAAAGTTTGACACCATAGATTATGAACATGTTCTTTCACAATAGTTCCTTTAAGCCCGAGGCTATAAACAAAAAAGGTGACCACCTACATGAAGTGAGTTCTGAGACACCAGTAAGATACTCCTTCTCCATCCCTCTTGATGATGCTAGCATTTCCGCCAAGCCAGTTTCATTTCTTTGCCTTTATCAACTTTTCAACTGCAAATCCCTGGACAAGAGTAGGCCTTCATTGAAAACCCCAAAAAGCTAGAAAGAAGCTGAGGGCTAACCTGATCCAACACCCTCAATTAGCACAGGAGAAACCTTAGGTCTGGAAAGGAAAAGCTAATTTTCCAAAGTCACACACAAGTAATGAGGAGCAGAGCCAGCAAATGGCTCTATCTATCTCCAGACTCAATGTTTTTTCTCCAAGCTGCCTAGTTGTATATTGACATTGATGGATTTGGTTCCTCTGCCAATGGACCAAAGTACAGACGTATTACAAAACAAACTAAGGCAAAAAACATAAATCAATTAAAGGATGCAACTCAGTGGTAGAACACGACAATTTCATGCGTTTGTGGCCTGATGCTGCTGATCTGTGGGAGGCAACATTGTGGCAAAAGTTTCTGACATATGCATTCTACTAGCATAATGTGGAACAGTGGGATAAAAAGATGGGCTTGCAATCTGAAAGAAAACTGTGTTCAAATCCCTCTCTTGAGTCTTCTTAGCTGGATAACCTAGAATGAATCATCTAATTTCTATGTGCCTCAAACAGCTCCCTGGGAATTGTCTACCAAGTCATAAATGGGTTAGGGTATTTCATAGAAGAAAAAAATTCCACATAAGGATTTTCTCATTCTGATGAGACTATAACTCCTTCAAGTATTCACTGTCCTTCTTACATAATGACAACACATCCACAAGTATAGAGCCATCCACATTCTCTCTCACCTCCTTTTGACCAAAAAAGTACACACTGACATCAAAAATAGCTATTATTATATAACATGGGTATTATCTGTGGTCTTAGGACATAACAAAAGAAACAGGAAAATCCATGGGTCAAACACATGACCTTAGACTCATTGGCAATAAAAGCAATATCAAAGAGCTTCTCATAGGTAATAGATTCTATTACTATTATCCCTGTTTTATAGAAAAAGAGACTAAGGTTTATCAAAGTTTAGTGACCTGCCCAAGCTTACATGGATAGCACCACGGTAGAGCCAAGATTCAAATTCAGGTCTCCTACATGCAAATGTACTAATCGTTCCACTATTCTAAACTATCTCATTAGCACTATTCTCAAACTACCTTAATCCACTATCCTCCCTACCTGTAATAGAAAAATACCTGTCTTGCCAACTTTAGGAACATCTGAATCATTCTGTTTCACTGGGTTGAACATGGGTGAAGTCATTTCCATAAAAGAACATGATGCAGTAGATATGCAGTAGATTTGCTTCTTTCTCAAGTCAGCCTTATTAGTGTCATAAGCTCTACCATTATTGTTATTTAAAACAACAACAACAACAACCTACAGCCATTAACAACTGAAAACAATGGGGCAGCTGTCAGGACATGAACATTTAGAGACCAAACAGGAGAACTGTTTATAATCCTGTTAAGCCCATGGTGAAGTCACCAAAAGTAATGCTTTTTTTCCTTCTGAAGTTTCTCTAGAATAAAGGAGAAAGATAGGGGAAAAAGAAAGCTAATTCCCTGATTGGACAATGTCTTTCTGATTGAAAAGGCCCAGGTAGAATTTGTGCCCCCTTTGAAAAAGAGACTGTTAACCTATCCATAATCCTCTACTAACTCTAAAACTACCCAGCTATTTACTGATAGAAGAAGGAAGAGGATAAAAAACCTTAAAGATACTCAGTCCAGTGATGAACAACTGTAATGAACTTGGTTCTTTTCAACAATGAAGTGACTCAGACCAATTCCAATAGATTCTCTAATGGAGAAAGCTATCTGTATCCAAAGAAAAAAACTAAGGGGATTGAATGTGAATCACAACATAGTATTTTTATCTCTCTTATTGTTGGCTTGATTTTTTGTCTTTCATTTTTTCCCCTTTTGACCTGACTTTTCTTGAGCAGCATGATAATGAGGAATGTTTAGAAAAATTGCATATATTTAACCTATATTGGATTACTCCCTATCTAAGGAAGGGGGGAGGGAGAAAAATTTGGAACACAAAGTTTTGCAAAGGTGGATGTTGAGGGGCAGCTAGGTGGCGCAGTGGATAGAGCACCAGCCTTGAATTCAGGAGGGCCCGAGTTCAAATGTGATCTCAGACACTTAACACTGTGTGACCCTGGGCAAGTCACTTAACCCCAGCCTCAAAAAAAAAAAAAAAAAGGATGTTGAAAACTATCTTTGCATGTATTTTGAAAAATAAAAACCTATTATTATTTTAAAACAATACTCACTCCAACCCTATCACTTTACAGATAGCAGAGGAGTGAAGATATTCAACCAAAATCACACAGGTGGTAAGTAGGCCAGTATTTGAACCAAAGTCTCCTGTTCTTTCCACAATAGCCCCTGACTAAAATGTAATTCAATTTACCGGAGTTTAATTTAATAGCCAATTTTCCTCAATACTCCAGCTGTACCCATAACAATGCACATTTATCAATGCTTATCACAGTGGCTGCCACATAGCACAGGCACTTAAGAAATATTTATTAAACTACACAGTAATGTTAGAAGTGAGAAGAAGGATTACCTTTGAAAGGCATGCCGGCTCGTGTCTTTAAATACATCTTGCTATTTCTTTTGTGCCGGATTTTCTTGGCATTGTAGCCAATGCTGTTGCAGCGGTTTTTCCGGCAGCTCAGGCAGATGCCTTTCTTAAAACGATTGGAGTCTGTGCACTGGAAGGCAAAGCTTTGCTTGTCCTGGTTCACCAGGGAGTCCACAAAGAGATGCACAGCCCGCTCATGCTCACATTTCACCACCTCAGTGATTGCTAAGGGAAAGATGAAAGAGAAAAGTGAATGAGGGGAAGTGGGCGGAAGACCTGAGCTTCATTAAGGTCAAGACTTCAAACATCTATGAATGTCCCCCCCTAGAGATATGGTTCTAGTTCTGTGAGCCATGATCCCTCCATCTATATTTGAGTTTCATGAATTGCTAGGGCCAAAACAATAGCAACAATAAAATCAGCCTCTGAGCTAATGGGAGAATTGGAATGAACCTTCCAGATATTTAGTTCAACCTGACAGAGTGACTTAAGCCAAAGTTAGCCCCTACTGGTCAGTCTTTTCAGCTTATCAGGTATTAAGCATCTTCAAAACCAAATTCAACTCACCCCAATCTATCCATGAACCCATTCTGTCTGCCAAAAGACTAATTAAAACTCTTCTGAGAAATAATTTAGGTTGATTACAGAATAATTAAAGTAGCTAATAAAATACTGTGAGAACAAAGATTGTGCATACAGAGCAGGCATGGTGGGGCACCCCAATCATTAACAGGCTTGCAAAATATTAAGCCATTTCAAACAAGGCACAACAGATGTTTACCAGCATGAAAGATACCACCAAAGGGGCTAGGACCAAGCAAGATAGGGCTGAGTGAGAGGCAGTCCTCTCAAGGAAATATGATCACTCAAATTCAGTCTTTGTATATGATGAAATGGGATGGAAGGAGGGAGTGGGCAAAGAAACTCACTTCCATAAGCAATTGATCCTAAAACGTCATCCAGCCCACAACCTGGCTGGTAGTCACCCCCATTGGGATAAATATCGATGTGGCCCACGGGCATCTGGATTCCAATACTCAAGCCAAAGGAACGAGTGTACGTGTGGAGAACATCAACAAAGTCTGCGTCATCCGGTGAGAGCCGCTTGTCCACGTCTGTCCCTTCAAACATGGGGCCAGCAGGATCCAAGCCTAGATAGAAGGGAAAAGGTAGTGATAGTATGTATAGGAGAACAGCTTCAGCCTAATCAGCAATACTTACTAAACATTATATATTAAAAAACTGCATTGGGCTAGGCACTTGGATGGTCATGGAAAAGAGGGGGAGAACACAGTCCCTGCCCTTAAGCATCTTACACTCTTGTCATGGACTTCCATGATGGCTTTGGCCCCCTCAGCTACCTAAGTAAATCATAAAGTAACCCAGAGCAGTTGTGACTGTGACTGTGGAATTCCATGGGGCTTTCCCCTTGGAAAAAGGGAGTTACTTCTGACTCATGAACATGTGGATAATAATAGTACTTAGCTCCCAGGGATGTTGTGAGGATCAAATGAGATAATAATTGTAAAATGCATATATGTGAGTGGGGTTGTGTGTGTAAAAAAATCTCAGAAATGAGATTTGAACTTCGTCTTCTCATTCCAAACCAGTGCATATTCCATTGTACCCAGGCTATCTCCTCATCTTATGGAACGTTAGAGCTGGAAAAGACTTCAATAATAATAAAAATAACTGTATAGCATTTACTATGTGGAAGGTACCATGCTGAGCATTTTACAATTATCTTATTTGGTCTTCACAACAACCCCAGGAGTAAATGCTATTTTTTCCCTTGTGTTATAGATGAGGAAACTGAAGCATACAAAAGTTAAGTGATTTGCGCACGATCATATAGCTAGTAAGTATCTAAAGCTGGATTTGAATCATGGTCTTCCTGACTCCAGATCTGATACTCTACTCACTTTACCAGCTAGGTGCCATTGTAGACTACCAAGTCCAAATTTCTCGTTTTACAAAGAGGTAGAATTGCATCTCTTATAGCACCCATTATTGAGTTTATCTAGGCCCTAGTTAATACAAAATTGGTCCAATCCCAACAAACTTTGGATAGAAAAACACCATTTACATCCAGAAAGAAAACTATGGAAATTGAATGTAAATCAACACATGCTATGTTCACTTCTTTTTTTTTTTTTTTCTCTCCAGAGGTTTTTTTTTTCTTTTGTTCTGATTTTTCTTTCTTAACATGATTCATATAGAATTGTATTTAAAAAGTTAACATAGCTAGGTAAGGGAAGCTCTGACTTTTGAGCCATATATCCAATCCATTGGGCATCACTCCCATTGGCCCCTCAGCCAAATTGAAGGCCTCCATGAAGGGTAATCATTTAAAGTATTCTCTTGATCTGAGAACCCCACAAAATCTTGCAAGTCAAAGGGCTAAAATCTCCAGGTCCAATTCAAGAACACCCATGAAACAGCCCAAATTATCAAAGGCATGCACATCCGAAAATATGTCACATTGAAGAAACAATGTTTTCCGTTCCACCAATATAATGATGGAGTTGGCAAGTGTGTTCAGACTAAGCAATGGGGTTGGACACAGGGTCAGTGACCCAAAAAAAGTTCTGAGTTCTCACTGCATATGCTTAAAAGTATAGAGAGCACTGTAGAACTGAAGGATTTGAATGTGGATTCTCTTGTCATTGAGCATATTTGGGTTAACAAGGCTCTCAAAATGCAATGGTGTATTTACAGGACTCACGATCGAATCAACCCATACATAAGTTTCTCCTTGCCATATTGAGATGATACTTGCAAAAAAGGAACAAATTGTTCCTAAACCAAAAGAGTAGGTTGCTCAAAAGAAAAAGATATCCCAAAAGGAACTGAACAAACAAAAGCTTATGGTACAGGAGTAAATATGACAGTGCAAATAAAAGTAAAACAAAATATTACACTAAAAAAAGTTAATATACATGTATAACCAGAAAAAATAAATCATTAAAACAACAAAAAAATACAAAATTGAAAGAAAAAAAAAGCCTATTATCTTACACACTCACACCCACCTATCATTCAACTTCAAAAATGTCTACTTTTAATCCTACATCTCACTAGTTTTATGACTTCATAAAGCCTTCTGTACTGAGTTGCAGGGAGTATAACTAAAAGCAGTTGCTAAAGTTATTAGAAATAGATACAACAATGACAAAAAGTAAATATTTGGTAACAGCACAATTTGACCCATCACTGCTCCCATAAAATACTACTTTCCAAAGTGCCTGTTACTTTTGAAATGACTTCTCTCATTCACTCCAAAGACCTCTAGCTTCTATCCAAGGAAGGTTTACATGCTACCATCTATTATCTTTCCTTCTCTCTCTCCATCCCCCTCCCAAATTATCAGCATTCTCTCTGTTAGAATTACTTTATATATCTACTTATTTGGGCACAGGATATTCTTCTTCTTCCTAAGTAAAATGTAAACTCCCTGAGGTCAAGGATTCCTTTTTTTTTTTTTTTCAGTTTTCTATCCCCCAGCTCTTATCAGAAGAGTGCCTTACAAATGGTTAATGCTTACTAAATATTTGTTGAATAAATGAGCATCTGAATGGACTCACTGCAGAATCAGAATTTAAAACGAGGGCTCCTATTTCTTAATCTAGGTCCTTTACCACTCAGCCATAGCCACATCTTGTTTCTGACATTGGGGTTTAAACTACAGAGTTAAGCGGAAGCCCGCATCCCCAAAACATAATTGTTTGAAGTAGACTATTCTAGTGTCTCCCTTGATGAGAGTTGGATGCAAACTAGAAGGCAATCCAAGACGCAGTATCCCGATACTCCACAATCCCTTCCCCATATAATTAGACATCCACTCTGACTCTCAATTTTTGCATCATCACACAATATTTCCACCACTGGCAAATAATAAGCCTGACCAACCTAACTTTTTAAGTCAATTAAAGTGAGAAATCTACTCGAGTAAGCATCCAGGACTCAAATCAGAAACAGATCAAACAACAAACCCTTATTAAGCATTTACTATGTGTCAGAAGGGACAGATAGATGGTAAAGTACATAGAGTGGCAGGTCAGACCCACCTGCCTAGAGGCAAGAAGTCTTATCTTCTTAAATTCAAATCTGACCTCAGACACTTCTTAGTTGTAAACCTGAGCAAGTTCCTTAACCCTGCCTGCCTCAGTTTCCTTTTTTTTTCTATAAAATGAAATGAAAAAGGAAATGGCAAACCTCTCCAGTATCTTTGCCAAGAAAATCCCAAATGGGGACATAATTGAAAAATGTCTGAACAACAACAGTATGTGTCAGGATACTATGCTCTGAGGATTCAAAGTAAAACAAAAAAATTCTAGTAAAAGAGACAAACAAAAACAATGAGGTACACAACAAGATATTTGTAAAGTAGCTGCAAGGCACAAAAGGGAAGACATTAACCACATTGTCTAAATTCCCCAGGAATTTTCTCTGACATGACTGTATTTCTATAGCCTCTCTTCCCTGAAGACCTATGGAAAGTACCAGGGAATGGGAGGAGAGCAGGGTATTGTTGTATCTGCATTCTTCTCCCAGCAGGGTTCTTTTGTGCAGGGATTGTGCATGGTATCTTCTCCAGGGATAGGAACCTTTCTTTTTGTAAGGGTCAACTGAGTGATGATAATGGGCCATTCTGATATAGCCAAGACTACCTATCTGATGAAGAGACTGTTCTAAAACTATCCCATCATACTAGGGACATATTTGTGTGACCCAGTTCTAAGCTCCTACTTTACACAGTGGATAGCACACGTTTGAAATTCATCACCTCTAAATGGTGATATAAGTTAAAAAAGAGAAGTAGCTTCTGAATTGGTTTAGTCAAATTCATGGAAAACAGATTCATTAAGAGAAGCTAGGATGCTTGGGGATACTCCCCTAAATATTATTCCTAAAAAGGAAGATGCCAAACAAGAATAAGGCAGATTCTGATTCCAAGAATAGCCCGACCCTTTTTGAAATGCGCACCTCCTACTCTTCCTTTCAGAGAGGGAGGAAAAAAGAGTTCTATAGACTATGGAGTGGGCCCAGAGAGAGACCCTCCATTGCCTCCTACCATGCCCCTTCCTCCAAAAAGAAAAAGGAGAGAACATTTCTCCTCTGCCACCAACAGAAGAAAAAGGTTCTTTTCTTGGCCTGAACAAACGTACCCACCAAATAGTGAGTGTCATGGAAACTAAGCTGAGCGAGAGGAATGTGAGGGGGATTGATGGGACTTTACAGTGCAGCAGTTAGACTGCTGGGATTTCTGGGAGCAGTCTGATGGGACGGGCTATGTCCCCACACTGTTAGTGTAATGACACATTTGTGGGTCTGCAAGGTCATGAATGAATGTTTGAAAAATTAAAGCTCTATATATTCCCCTTTCAAAGAAAGTCCATGCTTTACCTCTTCCATTAAAAAGGAAGCCACAACAAAGAGCTTGTCAACTACTGATTCAAAATAAAATTATAATCTTAGGGAAAGCTTTTCCTAGCAGCCAGAGTTAAGAAAAATTAAGAAGAACAAAGATCAAAGAATCCAATAAAAGGGGCTTTAAAAAAAACACCTAATTGAACCCTATTTTATTGTTGAGGCCAGAGAGAAAGAGTAGCTTATTTATGATCACACAGAAAATACTGGCCCAATTTAACATAGATATCATGGGTTTAGAGCTAAAATGAATCTTAAAGAGTCCCTGGGTCACCACCCCCATTATTTTCCATAGATTATTTTCTACTGGCACCAGGCCATACAGCTAGAAGAGAATACAACTGAGATTTGCACTCGGGATCTTTAACACCAAAGCCAAGGCCCTTTCTGCTTCAACATCCTGCTTCTCCAAATGCCTCCCCAAGCTGAAAACTTGTCTAACCTTTATTCACCAACATCAGCTTCAGAAAACAAACATGATAGCATCTTCAGGTCCTCATCCCCATCCTAATCATTTTATAGACCAACACAGAGGAAATCATCAGATGGAAAAAGATGGAGAGCAAATAGCCCTACTGGAATTACTGTAGCATTTGTCATGATATCAGAGGGCAGTGCATCTATTTAGCAACGACAAACACCTCTCTGAAAAAAGGAAAATCTCCCATCCCTGCTGCTGAGCCTATGCCAAGCATTCTCCCCTTCAGCTGGTAGGAGGGGCCTGTCATCCAGCAAGGGGCAGATCCTGGCTCTGGGTACAATGTATTCATTAGCATTCTGCCCACTCCACGGGGCAGGACAAAAAGGGAAATGATATGTGTCAGCAGCTGCCACCCAAACAAGCCAAAAAGACAGACTCCTAATGTTGGGGTTTACACCCTTTGGTTTGGGGTTTGGCCTGGGCCAGGAAGAGGGAGAAGCCTTGAGCAAAAGGGCCCCATAGTCTCCCCTGATCCTGGACCGCTGCAATGATTTGTTTTCATTTGGTGGGGTTTCCTGCCCCCCACAATAAGCCCAGACTTCTGCACACGGGTAGCACAGTGTGCTCACAGTAGCCTCCTGTGAGCCAACATTTAAAAACGGCTGGCCTGGCCCTCCAACCACATGCAGCTCATTCAGCAGGGGAGCCCCTCAGACAATAGGCCCCAGAGTGGCCTAGTAGGGAACCGCTTTGCTCCAGAAACAGGGTTAATTAGCAGATCCTTGTGAGTTTGGACAATAAAGGCAAAGCCGGGAACAAGATCATGTTTCCCATCTCTTGGTGAAACGACAGTTCTCCACAAGTTGTGTTGAGCTAAGGGGTGGGGGAGGGAAGGAATGAGATATCCTTTTGCACAGGTGGTGTGATGTAAAAATTGCCAGGAAGGCCTCATCTAGCCCCACCCCCAGGGTTTGGTTTCTCAGTTATGTCGTATGGGCTTTGGATGCTGAATCAATACCCCAAATGCCTTTCACTCCGAGACTGCTTTTCCACTTACTCTGCACATGTCTCAAATACCACAATTTATATATATTTCCCTCTTTAGAATGTAACCTCCTTGAAGGCAGGGACTTCTTAGCTTTTCTTCATAAGCCCTTGATCATTGATGATAGATTCTGAGCTTGAAGGGATCTTACAAGTCGTAGAACGCAACACCCTCATTTTACACAAGAATAAATTGAAAAGAAAAGAATTTAAGTGACTTGTCAGGTGTAACACAGGTAGTAAGTGCCTTCCTGATTCCAAGACTAGTGTCCTAATACACACTTAGCAATTGTTTCAAGTCCCAGCTTTTTCCACAATTGTATGCTTTGACCAAGATGGACCAAGGCAGCATGGTGCAGTGGAAAGTAGCTGATTTAGACACAGAGATCAGAATTCAAATCCTGTTTTGCCCACTTCTGAGACATTAAGTCACCTAAATTCTCCAGACCTGTCTCTGCATCGATCAAGCACTCAACGAGCTCAAAGCTTCTCTTTAGGTCTAAACCATTGCTACAATTTCCTATGAACTTCCAAGTCCCAACCAATAAAACTCTGCGATGCCTGAAATATCAATATTAAGACTCATCCTGTGGCCTACACTTCCAAGGTAAAGCCCATGGGGGAATTAACAAATTAAGTCCTTAACACATCAGTGTGGATTTATCCTATATCTCTTATTCAACATTTTTTAAGCACCAAACAACTTGAAGATACAAAGTGAAAAGCAATATAAAGTTATGAAATTAGACTTCTAATTTACAAGTCTAGTAGGGGAGATGTGACATATTTCCCACCTAATAAAGGAAATAAGGAAGCTGGAGAGCCACAGGCACCTGATGGGCCCATTGGACCTGGATAGATAGACAGAGAAGTGTCAGTATCTTCCAATTTTGCCTAGAGTTAACACTGTGTATGTGACTTAAAAGGATAAAAATGATGGAAGGAAAACTTTACAAATAAAGAAACTAGGAGTGGGGAGGAGAGAGGAAGAAGTGTGAACTAACTTAACTGACAGCCAGATTAAAACCTATAGCCTCCAATGACAAATCCACTACATCATGCAGGTTAATGATTATTCAATAACCAAATTTAAATTGAGGCACAATTAAACTTTCAAGAATAAAACTCAATCCAGCCTTCTTATTGTACTCATCCAGAATGAGAAAGATCTCATTAATTGTGCCAATCAATTTACATCTTAATGATGCAGGCCTGGCCTTCCAACATAAACCAGATTATTTTAATTACAAAAATCATCCACACAATTTAAAGTGACACTTCCTTCTTTTCCTTGCCCTCAAAGGGGACTCCCAAATAAAGCTGCCAAAAGATTAAGCCTTCCATTTTATTCAGGGGTCAGACACTGTTTCGCCTATTTTTGTTCCAAACCACACATCACCCAGGAAACACAGCTCCGAATAACCATTGGCTGTTCCTTGAGCTAAAGAGGGGCCTGAGCTCAGCTGCAGTGGAGATTCAAAATCCAAGCGAGAACAGAATCAAAGAGGAAGAATCAAGCTCAACAATTTCTTAAAAATGCATTAGACTGACAAAATGCTTTCACTCCTCAAAGCATGTTTTGTCATGTGATAGTTTGATGCTGGAAAAAGAACTCTGGATTAAATGTTGGGACCCCTTTGGTGCTGGCTACAATTTTGTCACTTACTCTGTTATTCCCTTTCATGGACTCTTAAGTTACAGCCAGACTGGCTTATTAGCTGCTCCCCAAACCTGAAGTGCTATCTCTCATCTCTCTGACTTTGCAAAGGTTGTCCCAAAAGCCTCTCTCTCTCTCTCTTACTTCAGTCTCAGGCCTCAAGCAACCACCTCTTACAGGAAGCTTTCCCTGGTTCCAAATTCCAGTCTCATCCACCCAGGTCCTAATGTCTCCTTCTATATCTTGTACCTGTTGTTTACCTAATTATTTATTTAGCTATTGGTTCCTTCATTCACTTGTTCATTCATTCATTTACATCCTGCTTACCCCAATAAAATGTAAGCTCCCCAAGGACAGAATCTGCCTCATTTTTGTCTGCAGTCCCAGAAACTAGAAAAGTACTTTATACATAGTGTGCACTTAATGTTTATTTAACTGAATTAAATATGTCCTTGAACAAAAAAACTCCTAAACCTCAATTTCCTCAATTACAAAATGAATGGAAGTATTAAACTATTTCTAAGGATCATTTCAGTTCTAACCTTAGGGATATGTTAAATCTTCTGTTTTATCTGTTCTAACTTCTACATGCAAGATGAGGTTTTATTATGTCCTGTTTATAGACAGGAAAACTAGTGCACAAGGATATGAAATGTCACCCAGAATTCAGAAATACCCTAGAATTAATCTCTATGAAGCATTTTGGTGGCAAAAGCAAAGATTAGTTATAGAACCAAATATTAGAATTCTTCTTTATCTTTATTGGTCTCAACTTTCTCATCTGTAAAGTGATAGGATGGGCAAAATAAACTTTTGAGTTCCTTCCAACTCCCATATTATTTATAGAATAAACCAAAGTGTTTGAAAATTTTTTCACTTCAAAAAAGTGCAGGTAATCAAGAGGATGAAAAAGAAGATGGAGTTTGGAATAGGATGGAGAATTGGAGAGTTTACAAGGACTTACGGAAGCAATACTTACCTGTGATCCTGCCTATTGTCCCCTGCACAAAGTTCCCAGCATATCCAGCAACATGAGCTCCAAGACTATAGCCGATCAAGTGAACATTTTCAAGAGAAAAATGCTCCTTCTCCTGAAGTCACAAAAACATATTCATTAGAAATGTGGGCTTCTGAGTCTTTAAAGGTCAATTAAGATCATTGGTCAAGCAAAGTCCTATCTGGTCCTTGACAGAAAGACTACTCTCTCTACGATTCATGGACATTTGAAATGTTAGCTTCTGATTCTCAAACTCACAGAAACGTGGGACTGTGGGGGAGGTAGGGGCTATGTCTCATGACTCCAATTTCTTTTTTTTTTAGTTTTTTAGTAGTATTCAATTTTCCCAAATACACTCAAAGATAGTTTTCAACATTCACCTTTGCAAAACCTTGCATTCTAATTTTTTCTCCCCTCCAAGACAACAAGCAATCAGACATAGATTAAACATGTGCAGTTCTTCTAAACATATTTTTGTATTCATCATGCTGTTCAAGGAAAATCAAATCAAAAGAAAAAAACTAAGCAAACAACAACAATAAAAGCAAACAATAATAAAATACTCTGCTTTGATCCACATTCAGTCTCCATAGTTCCCTTTCTAGATGCAAATGGCACTTTCCATCACAAGTCTATAGGAATTGCCTTGAAGCATCTCATTGTTGAAAAGAGCCAAGCCATGACTCCAATTTCCAATATCAGAGAACTGTGAGGAAGGCCTGGCTAGAAGCTACCAGTAGGGACCACTGATCCTCTACCTGCACCTCTTGGTCACTTCAGGTTGGAAGAAGGCATGGCAAAATGGGGCTATATGTGAAAATAATTATTGTTTCATTTTTATCTTTATATCTCCCAGCACCTGATCACATTGCCAAGCACATAGAAAATACTTAGTAAATACCTGTTGAATCAAATGAAATGGAAAATGGAATAGAAATACTTGAAACTATTGATCATTGTCTTCCCCAATTGGCTCAAAGATAGGATTTTCCCATCAATTCTGCATCCTCCCCATGCCCAGTTCTCCTTCACCACATTTCTTCTGATATCATAAACAGAGTAACCAAAGTTGGAGTCAGGAAAACTTGGGTCCACATCCCAAACTTGACACTGGCTATGTGACCCTGGGCAAACTGTTTAACTTCCCTAAGCCTCAGTTTCCTCATCTATAAAATAAACAGGTTGGATTCAATGACATCTAAAGGCCTTTCTAACTCTAAGTCTATGATCTTCTGAATCTCTGGGCTCCCACCCCCACTCCAGTGTACTACCAAGCTAAGTAAAGAGGAGAGTCACTCATCTCTGCAAAAAGCCTAACTTTGAGGAAACAGGTTGCTGTGAAAAGGCCATTATTCCCATGTTCCAAGGAATGGATCTCCACAGACTTGAGTAGTAGAAGTTGAAGGAAATGGTCTTGACAATTCAGAATCCTCTGCCAATTCACCTGATTCTTGATGCAAAACTAAGGTTTGGATTTGAATGATCCAGATAATTGCTTCATTTTGCTAGTGCAGATGTTATCTTATGGATGTCTGGTAAATTGTTAACATGTAAAGAGGGGATTCAAGACCTTCTTCATGTTCAGTGTTCTAAATTACTTATTTAGATGTACTTCCATGAATTTGCTTCAAATTGTTCCCTTGGAAGGTGAGTTAATATCCAGCTTTTTAGGATCAGCAGTTACAACTGTATAGCCTCCTGAACACCTTTAAAATTATAAGAAATCATTGGCTTCCAGCCACTGCTAATAAAACCATGGAATTTAGAGCTAGTTTCAAGGGACTTTGGGCATCAATCCAAGTCATTCATTTTACCAAGGAGGAAGTTGAGGGGTGAATACCTTATCTAAGGTTATACAGGTAATTTCAGACTTAGGACTCAAACCCAGGTCCCTGCTAAATTTCTTTTGCTTTTTTACATGGTTTACATGCTGCCTTGAACTAAAATATGAGTTTATAAAATCAGCAAATAGTATATAATCAAATCTTAGGACCCTTAAATGCCATCTAATCTGATCCCCCTCATTTTACATATGAGAGACTTGAGGAGAGACTTTTGTTGTTGTTCAAGCATTTTTCAGTCATATCCAATTCTTCATTTGGGGTTTTCTTGGCAGAGATACTGGATTATTTTGCTATTACCTTTTCCAGCTCATTTTACAGATGAGGAAACTGAGACAAACAGGGTTAAGTGATTTGCCCAGAGTTACATAGTTAGTCTGAAGTCAGCACTCTACCCGCTGCAATGCCTAGCTTTCCTGAGTAGTGACTTTCCCAAGCCTAAACAGTTAACAAACAAAAGATCTGGGATTCATATTCAGGTCTGGGATTCTGAATCTTATACCACACTCTTTCCCCTGAGCCAGGACATATTACAAGTTAAATATTCTCTTGCCAAATACATTAATCAGGAATACTTCTATTTAGCACCAATAAAAGGTTTCCTCTGCATTAAGTAAAAAAAAATGGCTTACTCCAAACAATGATTCTACAATTCCAATTCAATTAAAAAAAACTTTGTTGGGTCCTTGGAGTTCACTGTAATAGGAACTGACATCATTTCCTCTAACTTTAGAATGTACTCCTCCTTCTCCCACAATTACCTGCAGCCAATCCAGCATCTTGGCAATTTTAGAGCCCACTTCTCTGGTGTTGTTGACGGCATCTGTATAAAGCTGATGAGCCAATGGCAGCCAATCCACCACAACTACATTAGCATCCTTCTCTCTCATCTGGAGGGCTGAAACGAGCTTGAACAACCAATTCTCAAACATACCACTCATCTGCACAAGAAAGAAGACAGGGTGTTGTTATTTTCCCTTTAATTCATGAAAGCTTCTCTCAAAAACAGAAATTAAAGATTACTCTGAATCCCTTACACTGCTTACCCACAAATTAAACTTGTCACAATCTTGACTGAACTCCATAAGAGCAAGGATAGTAGTTTAACCTAAAAATGTATCTTCCCCTGCACTCTACATACATTAGGCATCTAAAAAGTGTTTTCTGGTCATCTGGGGGGGAGGAGAAGGAGGGGAAAAATTGGAACAAATGGTTTGGCAATTGTCAATGTTGTAAAATTACCCATGCAAATATCTGGTAAATAAAAACTATTAAAAAAAAAAAAAGTGTTTTCTGGATAAGTCAGTAATTAGGACAGTTCCAAACAAAATTTTTGTCAATAAATGGAACTCTTTTTCTCCCATCAAAATTTTCCTGTCTCAAGTAAACCAAATTTATAAAAATTTCTCATTGATAGATGATCAAAGATTATGAACAGTTACCTCCAGATGAAGAAGAAATCAAAGCTATTAAGTGACATGAAAAAATGTTCTAAATCACTGACAATTAGAGAAATCCAAATTAAAACAATTCTGAGATATCACTTCATGCCCATCAGATTGGCTAAGATGACAGTAAAGGAAAATAACAAATGCTGGAGGGATCCTGGGAAAATAAATACTTTTTGTGTAATTGTGAATTGGTTCAATCATTTTGGAGAACAATTTGTAACTATACCCTAAGGGCTATAAAATTGTGCATACCCTTTGACCCAACAATATCACTACAGGGTCTATACTCCAAAGAAATCAAACAAAAAGAAGAAGGACCCATATGTACACAAATATGTATTGCAGTTTTTTTGTGGTAGCAAAGGATTAGAAACTGTGAGAATGTCCATCAATTGGAGAATGGCCAAAGAAGTTATGGCATATAAACATGGTGGAATACTATTGTGCAGTAAAAAATAATGGAGGGGGATGGTTTCAGAAAAACCTAGGAAGAATTTTATGAACTGATACAAAGTGAAGTAAGCAGAATCAGGAGAATTATCTTTGCTTGTAATGGTGATATTATAAAGATAATCAACTGTGAAAGATTCAGTAATTCTGATCAATACAATGGTCCATGACAACTCCAAAAGATTCATGATGAAACATGTTATCCATCTCCAGATTGATAAATAATAGCCTAAGACTGATGATTAAAGCATAGTTTTTCTTGTTTTTAGGGGAAAAGGAAGATGGGATGGAAAACCAATCCAAGACAGAAATGTTATGCATGATCTCAAATATATAATAGGTATCATATTTCTTGCTTTCTCTCTTTTTCAATTTATTAAATAGAACAAGCATTTCCATAACATGGTAGAATTTTTAAAGAGATGATTGTAGAGGCAGCTAAATGGTGCAGTGGATGCTAGTCCTGAAGTCAGGAGGACCTGAGTTCAAATCCAGCCTCAGACACTTAACACTTCCTAGCTGTGTTACCCTGGGCAAGTCACTTACCCCCAATTACCTCAGCCAAAAAAAATAATAAATGAGAGAGAGAGAGAGAGAGAGAGAGAGAGAGAGAGAGAGAGAGAGAGAGAGAGAGAGATGATTGTACATCCATTATATACAAATTGTTAGTATTTTAAATATATATAATAAAGTTACCGTGTCAATTTCTTTTTTTCCCTTCTCAATAGACAGGGAGGAGGGGTAGTAGGAAGGAGAGAATTTTGAATGAAAAAAAAATTTTTTTAATTTTTTTTAAAGAACTTTCCTTCTCAATGTTTCAATCTCTCAGAACTCAGCTCCAGTGCTAGATTAAATCTCAGAAACTAGACTGGACCTGTGATAGGGGAGCTCCCCAACAGGAAATTCCATTTACCAAAACAGATCTTTTACTTCCTCTGTAATTAATAATCTTACAGTTGACCCAGACACTAAGAATTTAAGTGTTTTACCCAGGGACACACAGCCATTATGTGACAGATGTTGGTCTTATACCCAGTTCTTTGTGCTTCCAGATATGGTTGCTTTTTAATCCTTACACCACAGATGCCTCTTAAACTCAAAAATTAATCCATATTAAAGTGTCAATGAAAGATAATTTCTTAAGGTTCTTTCTGTCCCAGTCCTCATCTTTTGCAAAGCATTCAAAGCAGTCTGAATTCTGGTGTGGTGTTCTCTGAGAGTAGATGATTTAAAGAATTCCCTTTTCTGATTAAAAAAAAAAAAAATGTAGGGAGGTATTTTCTCATATGTAAATGTAGGAAAAGAACAAATTACTACAGTCTGAGTCACTATCTACCAGAGCCAGAAAGAAGGTGGGAGAGTATTACCAGAACCAGATCAGGAGAAATAAGGTAATGAGTTTCCAAAGTCAAATGTAGATTATATTTTTCTCAAAAAAGCAATATTATAAATAAAAGTTAGGCCTATTGAAAAGTCACTTCCAGTACATTATGGATTAATTAGATCTTTTCGAGCTGGCCTGGGAATGTAACTACTAGGTAATACTTTCTTTCTACTTTTTCTATTCTATATAGCAATTTACAACTTTTAAGGAGACATCAAACTCTTGGTAAATTGAGGACTATTTGGCAAATTGATTTGACTCATGTATTCTGAGGGTTGGAGGACTTATCTGACTATCTCCTAATAAACAGTAGTTAATTAATAAATCTTTATCTAAATGTTATTGAATTTCAGAAAAGCCCAATGTGAGAGCTTATGGTAACTATGTATTTGATCCATGAAACCTCTCCCAGCCTCAATGTAAAATAGGGATAATAAAAGCACCTAGTTCATAGGGTTGTTGTAAGGATCAAATGAGAGAACATATTTATGAATTTTGCAAAATGTTTCAGGGATCTTAAAGTGCTATATAAATGCTAGCTATTGTTATTTTTAAGCAGGAGACTCTATATTCCTCAAATCTTTACCAGATAGAAAAATGTCTATATTTCCCCTGCACAGGGCCAGTCAAGAAAAAAGGAGAAACTCTAGCATCTACATCTTACCACTTGGTGACTGATGTCAAAACACCTATACTGTGTGAAATAGATGAATTTCACACTACTGTCATAAACATTTAAAGCTCATATGAACATATCAATTTATAAAAGCTTTTCTTCCTTACCGTTCACAATCAGCACTACCAGAGCCTTGCTCAGCTGGGAGAAGAGAGGGATAATTAATAAATGCTAGTAGAATTAGGAAGCAATTCTAGTAGCATTTATTAATTATCTCCTAAGGAACAAGCACTGTTGGGGGTGCCAACACAAACAAAACACAGTGCTTGACTTCAAGGAACTTAAACACTCATAGATTTTGATCCTTCAATAGAAGACAGCATGAAACAATAATAAAACCCATGGTAAATAGAATGGAGGACCACTGGAACTACAGGTTTTGGCAACCACTTTTTAATGATATTTTGCTTAATTGCTTATGTGATTTGTTGTTTGTGACGGGGGTCATGTTTGTTCTGTGTAGCACTGCAGCTAGAATTGGACATGGAATCAGGAAGACTTGATTCAAACCTAGCCTCATAAACTATCTGTGTGATTTTGGGCAAGTGCCTTTTGTCTCAATTTCCTCTTTTGTAAAATGGGATTATTAATAGCACCTCCCTGTCAAGATTGTTGTAACTATCAAGTGAATTAACATTTATAAAATGTTATGCAAACATTAAAACACCATATAAATGCTAGCAATTGTTATTTGTTCAAGGCTTCATTTTACTTGAAGAAAATATTTTTGTTGGTTTGTTTAAAAAAATTACCATCTTAACTTAGAATTTTTAGTGCAAATGGCTATTTTATGAATGAATAACCTCCCTAGTCACAGAATCATAAAGTATTAGAGCTCAAACATGGCTTAGAGATAACCTAACCACTCACTCATCTAAAGTCTCTGAAAATCCATGTTAAAGCCCTTTATGTTGAAGGCTGTTATGAGTGGGCCTTTCAACATGTGCTGCTCTGATAATATGTCCCCAAGAGCTTCAGCAATTTTGAACCAGCCCATCTCTCTGGGGAAAAGGGAACAGAGCCAGCAGCTTCCATTCCTTCTTTCCCCTCCCCCTACCCAATCCAGCCAATACTTCTGGCTCCTACTCAGATTCAGAGTCAGTCAAGTGACTCCAGCCAACTCGACATGCAAAGAGGGATGTTGGGAGGCAGTGGTTGACCAATGTAATTAAGCACAATTAAAGGGCTTCTTAAGTAGTGGTTGGGCTCCACTGCTGCTGCTTTGAGGAGCTCCACGGGTAAACCTGGTATGTGCCAGGGGTAAAGGCTGCCATCCACCACCCCAGAGCAGAGCTGTAATACAGCTAAGTCTTTCAATTCAGGGCCTGAACTCTTTCTTTACAGATGCCTGAAATGCAAACAGCAAGCCAGAGGACGGGAGGGGGGAGGGGGAAAGGGATGACAAGTCTAGATGTTCACTTTAATTGAACAGCACAAAAGAAACCCGATACCATGTAACACAGCGTTTCCTCCCCCAGAAGCTCACCGTCCATCCATGGATGATGAAAAAGGTCTTTGCTGTTGTATTGAAATCACAGTCTTTTAAATGTTGGTCATGACCCCTGGAGAGATAGCAGCCTTCATGCTCTGGGTCCTTGGAGGTTCTGACATTAAACCGCACTGAGGGCTTGGAAGGAGGGTGCACTGTCTTGGACTGGGGATGCTCGGTTAAGTTTCTATCTGTGGACAAAGGAACATAGTTGAATGCAATTAGCCTGTCAAGGTTCTAGTCTAGGGTATACTACTAATTAGCTGTGTGACCTTGGATATATTTTATCACTGTGGCCTCATATTTTTTATCTGTCAAATGATAAAAATAACCAACATGCTTTCTGATTTCAAAGTGTTTATCATATATTATCTCATTTGATTCTCACAATAACTCTATGATGCAGGAAAGAGAGATCAATAAAAATCTCCATTTTATAGACTAAGGCAAAAGATCCCCCCATGGAGGACTTTTCTTCCTACAGGAATAAAGAGCAGAACAAGGAAACAAGTCAGGATGTTCTGACCTGTAGTGCATTTTTTTTTCCTCTTTAGTACTCTTCCAAATGGTTGCCTCTGCAAATGACACTGAACTATCCTCTTCACTAGATTGTCCCATAGATAGAATGAACCAATGAAAGCACTTTGGCAATGTTGTGATAAAGCCAAAGCAAAGATACTATGGTCTGTTCTCCCTTCTCTCTACCTCTCTTTTTGTCTCCCCCTCTCCCTCCTTTTCTTCCTCAACAAGCTTCCTCACAGTACATAACTCTTGGAAGTGAGTCTTCCCTATAATTCCACCAGTACCAGTAATATCAGTTTGTTTGTTGTTGTTTAATATAGGAGTTGATGCTGTGTCCCATATCCATCTATAGTTTCTTAACAACAGTAACAACAGCAACTCAGACTGTAGATGGACCTCACTTGTCATCTCTTGGGATTTCTCAGAGAATTATCTTGATAACAGGCTGGAAAGTTGTCATTGCATAGCAGCTAGGATGCTGGAGTCAAATTTAAGATGAAGAAGTAATAAAGGATTGAGGAGGGAAAGGAAGCAGAAAACCAGAAAGAAAGAGGAAGAAGGTTCCTAAAAGAATTTTCAGCTCAGTGTACTGTGCTAGGTCCTGTGTGGAGAACACCCGGGAAGACATCATCTTTGTCCTAGAAAAGCTTAGTTTTGATATCTGTACAATAAATAAGCCCCAATGGGCAGAATTTTGGACCAGAATTATTAGCAGTTCAACACCTTCACTGCCCAACCCTAAATTAGGAGACCCATTCTCAGAATAACGGTTTTAAATAAAGAAAACAAAATATGTAGGATTACAAAGGAAACCAGTTATGTTAAAATGCAATTTAAAAAAAAAATTAAGTTCATGAGTCTCTGGAAAAAGTAAATTTGTAAGAACCTATAGTCATTTCCTGTTAGCTTTCTAACCCAGGGCAGTCTTAAAGTTCAAATTAGTAAGGTGCTGTTTGGGAGTTCCCCACCACACCTTCCCAATTGTCTCTCTAAATTGACTTAGAAAGTTCAAAGGTATTTGCTGCTATCCTAATACTCAAAAGTTAGGCAACTTGTCCACAGAAACTCTAGGAGCTATAACTGGAGAGCGTTTGTGGAGAAGGGCAGAGGAGGAGGAACCAGAGGAAAAAAAAGGAAAAACCGGAGATGATGCTCGTGCATCAAAAACTGACAAGCCAAGCAACCCCTGTGAATGATTGCTCTTCCAAACTCCCAAACCATGCGCTAGTCAAGTAAGAGCAAAGTAAATTGGAAAGTGACATTCCTCTCTCCTCCTATCTTTCCAGGAATTTATGCTAGATTAAAATAAACCAGCGAGGGTAGCTAAACTCTCCTCTTCCCCTTAATCCTGAAGAACCGAAGCCTGGGGGGGGGGGGGGGAATAAACAATAAAGACAAGACGAGTTACTGGCAATTTTGCAGAACAAACACTAGTTAAAATGAAAGTGTAATTTTTAGAAGTTCGGGGATCTGAGATGGTGGTGGGGGAAGGTCGAGCATGGAAAACTAGATTGACCTCAGTGGTCTTTCTATTGTCACGCTAGAGGACTGCGTCTAAATCCAGAGAACAAGTGGATACAGAGAGCAGTTAAGAAGCATGAGAAAAAGACCTCGAGGCAGAAAGCGAAGCTAAGGAGCGCATCTTGGGGGAAATAAACCAGAAAGAAAAATAAAAATAAATGAGCATTACCTTTCAGTCGCCCCTCTGGACCATCCGGGTCTGTCTTTCCCGCGGCAACAGAACAATAGAGACTGCAGAGGCAAAGCAGAAAAAAGAAGCTTCGCATCGCTTCCCCCCGCTGCTGCCCCTCCCGCTGAGGAGGAGGGGGAAAAGGTAGGGATATTTCTTCAGCAAAGGAAGGAAATCCTTTGCGAGCCTTAGCTGCACTTTGCCTTTTCTTCCTCCGGGAGATAAGAAAATGAGGGGAAAGTCAAGAAATTATTGGGGGGAAAAAATTAAAAGGGGAATATGAGCAAGTAAGGGGAGAGAGAGAGAGAGTGTGTGTGTGTGTGTGTGTTTGTGTGTGTGTGTGTAGGGCCAACGGTGAAGGAGCTAGATCTATATTCTCCTTACACCTCAGGGGCCATAGGGATGACTTGCTGTCAAGGAAGGAGGACCGGGTGGGAGAAGTTGTAGTTTTTAAAAGTATCGGAGTCATCTGACCCATCGCCAGATGGTAATTTGCCTAATTTATTCGGAGTCCCGAGCTCTGATTGGTCACACCTTCTCCAACTCGAGGGCAGAAACTCGCCAAAGTTTGAATGAAAGAGCCGCACACCCACCTTATGACACACTCTTGTGGCTGGACCAGGCTGAGTTGGGTGCTCCGCGCTTACACACACACACACACACACACTCTCTCTCTCTCTCTCTCTCTCTCTCTCTCTCTCTCTCTCTCTCTCTCTCTCTCTCTCTCTCTCTCTCTCTCTCTCTCTCTCTCTCTCTCTCTCTCTCTCTCTCTCTCTCTCTCTCTCTCTCACCCCTCACCACCTAGGAAGAATTTTGCACGTGGATAATCCTAAAGATTATCCCCCTCGGAAGTGCGATTTCTTTAGCTCCTTAGAAACAATGCTTTCCTTCACTTCAGGGGAGAAAGAAGGCCACCCAGATTAGCTACCTTCCTCCTCTTTTTCCGAAGCCTTCCCTTCTCTTCCGAGCCCCACAGTTTTCCTCGACATCTCCGTTATATCTTGGGAGGCAGTGGAGGGAGCGTTGGGGGAGGGAAAGGGAATACTTACACTGAGCCGATTTCTTTTCCTCTCCCCCCCCCCAATTTCTTGAGCCTCTTTGCAGGTGACAGAGGGGTCCATAAGGGACAATAAGAGTGAGCTGGCGTGGACTGGGTCGATCTCTATTTGCCAGGCACACTGGGGGAGGGGAAGTGGCGATCATTCCAGGTCGACTCTCAACAAGCAGAACCTCTCTCCCAGCCCTGAGCAGTTTGTAGGACGATTAACACAGTGCCGGTCAAAAAAAAAAAAAAAAAAAAACCTTGAGGAACCGAATTGGAAAACACGGCCCACTAGATCATTTACAGCAACTCCAAAACTTTGGAAGTAAAAATGTCCAGGAGCAAATCTCCCAAGCACGTACGCACACACCGTTCTCTCTTTCGCTGGATCTCCCTCTCTCCCCATTTCCTTGTCTTTTTCTCCTCTGCCTTTCCCTCTTTTTTCGAGCCCTCTCCCATTTCTCTCCCTGATTCCTCGTATACTATCTTCTCTTCCTTCCCTCCCGGGGCTTCCGATCCTGAGAAAACAGCGCCGCTGGCTTCTTCTTGGGACCCTCAGTTTCCGCGGAGAGGAAGTGCGAAAGGTTCAGCAGGTTAAACCCAGTTTAAAAAACAAACAAAAACATTTTTGGGGTATCCGGGAGAGAAGAGTTATTTTTTTCTCCCTGAGCAGAGGTGCTACCCGAAAAGGAGAAGATAGCCCGGAAAATAAAACGTGGAGCGGCTCAGAAAAAACGACTTTGACCGCGAGTAACCCTTCTCTGGAAAAGCAGGGGGCGGGATTCTGGACCTAGCCTGGGAGCAGAGGTGAATCTGGGAAGGAGATAGAGGAGAGAAGTAACCCACCGAGATCCACTCCGCCTACCTGGTGGAACGAGAGCCTTTCCTCCTGTCCACGCCCCCGAGTCCATTTACCCTACCCGCGTGACTGCGATGTGCTCTGGGCGCTTAAGCGGCCAGCTATCCAAAACTTCCTGGGCTCCCCACACGACTCCGGGTCTCGGCTTTCCCGTGAACCCGAAGAAGGGAGTAGATGGAAGAATGAAGAAGAGCTCAACAAGTGGGGGGAAAGCAGAGAAGAAAAAGAAAGGAAAACAGGAGCGAGAAAGGATCTAGAGCAGAGGAAATCGGGGACACAAACAAATACACACACGCACTGTATGCTATAGGTGACAAATGAATCCGTAACTCCAGGAACCTGCAGACACTTTTGCTCAAAGCTACTCATAAATAGTGATCATCTTTTCTCTGACTAATAAATGGTCAAAGGATATATAAATAGGCAGTTTTAGAAGAAGAAATCAAAGTTATCGATAGTCAAAATAAAAATGTTCTAAATCACTAGAGAAATGCTAATTAAAACGATTCTATGGTATCGCATAGAAATGGAAAATGACAATGCTGGGAGGATTGTGGGGAAATAGTTACACTAATGTCCTGTTGGTGGAATTGTAAGCTAGTTCAACCACTCTGGAGAACAATTTGGAACTATGTTCAATAAACTGTGCATACCCTTTGACCGAGCAATAACTTCTAGATCTACATCCCAAAGAAATCAAATTTTAAAAAGGACCTAGGGGGCAGCCAGGTGGCAGCCAGGTGGCGCAGTGGATAGAGCACCAGCCTTGAATTCAGGAGGACCCAAGTTCAAATCTGGTCTC
The DNA here is from genome assembly GCF_048593235.1 of Sminthopsis crassicaudata. Taxonomy (NCBI): domain Eukaryota; kingdom Metazoa; phylum Chordata; class Mammalia; order Dasyuromorphia; family Dasyuridae; genus Sminthopsis; species Sminthopsis crassicaudata. The sequence continues at coordinate 372,597,242 of NC_133617.1, read as the reverse complement.
AGACACTTAACATTTCCTAGCTGTGTGACCCTGGGCAAGTCACTTAACCCCAGCTTCAGAAAGGGGGAAAAAAAGGACCTATATGTGTAAGAATATTAATAGCAGCTCTTTTTGTGGTGGTGAAGAGTTAGAAATGGAGGGTATGCACATCAATTAGGGAATGGCTGAAGAAGTTATGGTATACAAATGAGATTTTGTGCTGTAAGAAATGATGAAGGAAATGGTGTCGGAAAATCTTAAGAGTCTTATATGAACTGATGCAAACAGATCTACTCAGTCCACTCCAGATCACTCTTATTGTCCCTTATGGATCTCTCTGTCACCTGCAAAGAGGCTCAAGAGGTTAGGAGGGAAGAGGAGAGGAAAAGTAATTAAAAGAACAAGGTACACAGTAACAGCAGTATTGTAAGGATGACCAAATGTGAAAGACTTCAATGTTCTGAGCAATACAATAATCCAAGAAAACTGCCAAGTATTCATGATGAAAAAAATGTTATATACCTTCAGAGAAAGAGACTGATGGATTCCAACTATGCAGAAGTGAGGATTCCTTTTTTTTTTTTTTTTGCCAAGGGCCATTTTGATATTTATAACATCATTCAGGGCCCACTCAAGCAATGAGAGGTTTTTGTACCTAGCTTTCAGCCCACTATTATCTGCAGTTGTTTTGCCAAGGCCATACCAAATGATTTCTCACCAACCTTATATAGCTTGTGGGCAGGACATTCCCTACTCCTGAACTAGATTGAAGCAGATTTTTTTTACTTTATATTTCTTGCTTTTTTATTGTTGTTTTGTTGTTTTTGCCACATGGTTAATGTGGAAATATGTTTTGAATGACTTTTACTTCCCCACCTAAATGGATGGGGAAGGGCAGGATAGGGAGAGAATTTGGAACTCAAAAATGATTTTAAATGAATATTTAAAATAAATAAATAGTGGATAAACAAACAAGGAGGTAATCAAAGGAAAACTCTTACAATCAGTTCAGTTTTGTATGTAGAGATTAAGCCACTGTACATTGTTTTATTGGTTTCAAACTCAGATAAAAATGGATGGCACTAAACTGTATATAAGCATCCAATGGATGCATACTGATTTAGAAAACCACACATTAATATTATTTATGTTTTATTGTATGTTTCTGTTAACTATTTCTCAAATACATTTTAATCTGAGTTTCGTGACTCTTGGCAGTGTTGTGGTCCACATACATAGATGTTTAACATTTCTACTCTAAAGAGTACCATTTAGGACTGGATTTCCAGCTCCACTACTACACTCCCTCTTTTCTCCCATTCCTGACTTTTTTCTTCTTTTTTTCTTCCTTACCCTATTTAGACTCATCCTCAAAAATCTAAATCCTCTGAAAAAATTGTCTTTGTTCCGTATATTAGCATCAAGGTGTAGATTGTCTTAGTATAATTTATGGGTACAAACATAAGTTTTAAATCTCAAAGGGAAATTAGAGATGCTGCAATCTGATTCTCTCATTTTACAGATGAAGAAAGTAAAGTCTAAGGAAGGTGGATAACTTGTCCAAATTATCTAACAAAATTCAAACTTAGAATCCTTTTATCCCAGATCTTTCCACCCAGTGGTCCTCAAACTTTTTAAATAGGGGGCCAGCTCACTGTGGGAGGGCCGGACTATAGTAAAAACACTCTGTCTCTGCCCTTCAGCCCATTTGCCATAACCCGGCAGATTGCATAAACGTCCTCAGCAGGCCACATCTGGTTTGAGAACCCCTGCAACTACACCATAATGATGAGGTCCTCAGTAACTGGCTGCAGTGGGCAGAGAGCTCGACTGGAGCATTGATGGAATTGTTCCCTGGAGCAGGCATTGAGGAGCACTTTTAGTTTAGCCTCAAGACTACCCTTTGTGGAGGTCCCCCCTCAGTGGCTGGCCCCACCTTGTTGTGTCCAGCCAAGAAATCCAAGTTGTCAAATCCCTGAGGTGGAATTTCCCCTAAAAATCCCCTAAAAAATAGATCACGTCATCTTTGCTATCCTCTCCCAGCTCTGCTTTATTTTTACCATTCCTGGTACCTGTTGTATCTTTCCATTTTTGTCTGTAACTTCTCCTAACTAAACTGACTTTTTGTCAAAGAGAATAGCAGTTATGAATTCTTCACATGACCAAACCCCAGCACTTGGTGCCTATAACCACATGAATAAGGCATTCACCTTTTCATTAAGTGACAAACTAGAGCTAGAAAACTAACCTTTGTGGGTCCCTATACTCTTGAATTGTGATAAACCTTATGGTGCCTTCTAGATGATATGAAAAGAAATAAATTCTAAAGTGACCATACATGTGCACATAAAAAGATAAAATTAAGAGATTAATTTGTAAAGGATAATATAGTTATTTACCAAATGTTACCCACATTCTCCTGATAAGCACCTTTTAACCTAGTTTAGAACCCCCTGTGTTAGAGAAATCTAAACCAACATCTCCATTTTACAGATGAGAAAATTGAAGCTCAGATGGCTTAAATGACTTTTCAAAGTCTCACACCACTAATTACAAACAGAAGCCATATCAATTCTTAGCTGAACTGAGCAAATATGGTTCTTGCCACACAAGAGAAGCTGAGAAGGGCTGCAAAGATCCTTGACCATCAGCGTATGAAAATTTTTTTGCTTGCCAGTTGATTAGAGCCCCACCTAGTGTTTCTACATTGTAACATCATTTTCAGTTTGCCCAAAACTACTTTTAATCACAGCATCAATACCATTATTTTTCTGCAGTGACATCTCTGACAGAAATTGACCTCTATTTGATCACCTTTGGACTTTTGGTTTAATCAATCAACAATATGGAATCCAATTATGCACAAGATAGGATATTAAGTATCAATTTAATGATTCAAGCAAATAGTGAGTTAAGTGAATTAAGAGCTAGATTAGAGATTGGCAAATAGGTGTGGGATAGGTTTAGGCAAAAACCTGGAATTAAATTCTGCCACAAATTTAAAAAATAGATAAAACCTGACCTCAATTTTTTATTAATCATATTCGTGAGCTGTGCTTAGGATTTGTTGTAAACGAGGTTTGGTTCTGGGGGAGCAGTGCCAAGGTAAGGGTGAAATGTCTGTTTAGCAGTCCCATAAAATATTTTATATTTAAATATTTTAAATATCAGCATCCTAGGAGATTCTAATAGAAGTTATGGGTTAAGGAATCATGTATTGTTTGTTAAAGTGCTGAGTCTTTTGAATTTTAAGCATTTATTTTGTGTGGAAGATAAGAGAATAAATAGCTAGCCTATACCTAATCTACATTGTTCATTTTTTGAAGACCTACACTCTAGCCAAACCTAAGTTTTCAATGGCTTTCCCTGTAGATCCAGGACAGGATAAAAAGAGATGGAGAAAAAAGTGCCTTTCTTCTCTCTTTACAAGCCAAAATCAAACCTAGCCCAGTTGAATCCCTCCTGAGAGGCTCCTTACTGGAAGAAGGTATCCTACAGACCCTCAGGGCCAATAGTGATACTATTGATATGTAAACACCTTTCATTCGAAGATAGGAGTGCTGAAAGAGATAAGAGTTAAACAATATATGATTCCTGTCATCATAGTACCTAATTCATAGTAAATCAGGCATTGTCTGCTTGCTTATCGGAACAATTAGCACTTGTCAAAGGAAACTAGGAATCTGCTCCAGAAAATCAATGACAAATAAAAAAACCCAAGTCTCCAGGAGCTGGAATGTTACTTTTCATTTCTTCAAGACTTCTTTCAAAATGGGGAAATTTAGAGATACATCCACTGGAACTCATGTTGCCTCTCAATTAAAATCCTACTTTTCCTTGCAATTTAACCTTCAACATCTGGAGGTGGGTCAGATCATTAATCTTTAGCAATTTCCTATATCTTTGGGAGCAATAAAATAAAATTCTCTTTCTAATCTCTTATGATCCACAGACTTAAGTTTCCCAACTCCACCACCACCACTAAGGGACATCTAAAGTGAGCCAAGTGATTCATAAAAAATGATTGAGCTGCAATAAACAAAATAGGGATAGCTGGGAGACTTTCAAACAGATACTAGCTTAAGTCACAGAGGGGATGAAATCCAGAGAATAGATTTCAAGAAGCAAATTTCAAATTTATTTCCCCAATTTGAAAAAAAAAAAAAAACACCTCTATGGATGAATTTAGTCCAGATTATCAGCTTTTATTTTGTATCATAAATAATCATTGATGAGAACTATGCAAAACTTTGGCATTCTGAGATGTATCATAGTTCCTCCCACTAACATCTGGCTGGATTACGCCAGTGGATTACTGCTCATTCTACCAAATGTAAGTTTTATTCTGTAACCTATAACCCCCAAATCTGAAACAAGTTATTGATCACATCTGTCTACATCTCTTCTTTTAAGAAACGAGGATATGTATGAGACTGCCTGCCATCTAGGGGAGGGGGTGGAGGGAAAGAAGGGAAAAGTTGGAACACAAGTGTTTGCAAAAGTCAATGTTGGAAAATTACCCATGCATATGTTCTATCAATAAAAAACTATAATTTAAAAAAATTAAAAAAAAAAAAAAAGAAAGAAAAGAAATGAGGAAACTGAGGCCCCAACGGTGTAATGACTTGAAATAAGTAAGAGAAATGGAATCTGAATTTAGCAATTCTGACTCCAAGGACATGTTGAAAGTAAAGAGCAAGTGCAAATAAGATCAAAACTTGGGGTTTTAAAAAACATGCAAAAAATATCAAATATGATTATTGTGTTAATTGGTTTTGCTTAGCTATTTTTCTAGGTAATAAGGGAAGGTTTACATTGGGGGAGGTGAGAGAGGGAAATAGTAAGAAACTCAGATGTTTAAAAGGCACCAATAACACTTCAATTAATATCACCAAATTGGGGGGGGGGGGAATCACATAACCTTATATTGCCTAAAGCCTTCAATTGCTCAACTGAAACTATTTTTAAGTCTCTGGGGTAGGAACTAAATATCAGGTATGAGGGTGATTTTCAGAAAGGATAAGATAATTACATAGAAATCAGTGAAATAGAAGAAATTTGTTGCAAATTGGAGTAATTCATTTTAACCCTAATCCAAAACATCAAAAAGATTTCCCCAAGGGAAGGCAAGCATTCATCCATCTTTGAGGGCCTCCTATCTCTGAACAAATAATTAAAAGTCTAGAAATATGTTCTATGGTCTTGGATAAGTTATTTTCATTCAAACTTGTGTTTAAAATGGAACTCCATATATTTTTCCTCCAAATCCTCTCTTCCAAATTTCCCTGTTACGATTGAGGTCACCACCATGCTCTCATTCATTTAGGTTGCAACCCCCCTCACTATCTAGCTCATCTCAACTATCAAATCAGTTATCAAATCATATCACTCCTACCTTCATTCACATCTCATATACACATATATCTCTGTGCCATGCTCTCTTTGTGTACACACACACACACACACACACACACACACACACACACAAATACACACAGATACATATTTGTATCTGTGTGTTTATCTGTCTAAACAATTTTCTCTTCTCCATATTCCTAGTTCAGGCTCTGATTTCACACCTAGGCTATTGCTATCAAATTCTTTTTTTTTTTTTAATAGCATTTTATTTTTTCAAATACATGCAAAGATAGTTATCAACATTTATCTTTGTAAAGCCTTGTGTTCAGAATTTATCTCCCTTTCCCCCCCCTTTGCCTCCCCAAGACAACAAGCAATTCAATACAGGTTAAACATGCATAATTTTTCTAACTATACTTCTATATTCATCATGCTATGCAAGAAAAATCAGATCAAAGGGGGAAAAAAAACAAGCAAACAAACAACAGCAACAAAAAGATGAAAATACTATGCTTTGTTCCACTTTCAGTCTCCATAGTTCCTAGATGCAGATAGCACTTTCCATCACAAGTCTATTGGAATTGCCTTGAATCACTGTTGTTGAAAGAGCCAAGTCCATCACAGCTGATCATACATAATCTTATAATTGTTGTATACAAGGTCCTCTTGGTTCTATTCACTTCACTTAGTATTAGTTCCTGTAAGTCTCTCCAGGCATTTTTGAAATCAGCCTGTTCACCATTTCTTACAGAACAATAATATTCCATAATATTAATATGCAATAACTTATTCAGCCATTTCCTAACTGATGGGCATTCAACTCAATTTCCAGTTTCTTGCCATTGCAAAAAGAATTGCTACATTTTTGCACATGTAGGTACTTTTCCATCTTTTATGATCTCTTTAGGATACAGGTCCAGTAACAACATAGTTTCAAATTACTCTCTGGAATGGTTGAATCAGTTCACAATTTCAACAACAAAGCTTTAGTGTCTAACTGTGACTCTAATGAGTTACCATTTATAGACCCCGCTTTGTACTTAGTTCTTTGTACTTAGCTAGGCTCTGGTGGTAGCAGTTTAGTTCAGAAGTTCTCTACTTTTTTAATATCAGACCCCTTTGGCAAACTGAGGAAACCTATAAACCCCTTCTTAAAATAATGTTTTTCAATACATAAAATAAATTGCAAAGAATTGTAAGGGAAATAACTTATTTTGAAATAAGTTAATAAAAATTGTTTTTAAAGGTTTGCAGACCCCAAGTAAAGAATCGTTGGTCTAGTGAATAGAAAGTCAGCCTTGAAGTAAAGAAATACAAGTTCCACCTCTGACCCATACTAATCAAATGACCCTGGACTAATCACAAAATATCTCAGGGCCTCAAGCAACCTTCTAAATTGCAAAACAGTTGTTTATCTGTTTTGATAAAAAAAAAAAAAAAAAAAAAAGAATTTCCTCCTGAAGAATTTTCTGCCAGAGAAATTTAATCTGGTCAAAAATATTCCCCCTAAATGACAAGTCACTTTAAGTCACAGCTTAACACAGTGCATGCCACATAGCAGGCATTTAAAAATGTTGATTGATTAATCGATTTTTCCATAAAATTGGGGAGATTGGTGTGATTCCAGAGGACCAATAATGAAGTGTGCAACCCACCTCCTGACTGATCAGTGATAGATTCAATATGCAGAATGAGCCATACAGTTTTCAGCATGGGCAATATGAGAAATTTGCTTCATTTGGCTATACATGTTTATTTATACAATTTTGTTTTTCTTTTCTTTTTCCAAATGAAAGAGGTAAAAGAAAAAAATATTAATTGAAAACTTAAATGTAATTAATAGCAAAGTAAAAAGGGAATTTAACTAAATGGTCTCTGGGGACCCTTCCAAATCTAGATCTGCTAACATGATTAATAATGTGGTGGTAATTTGGCTCTTTTCAACAATGAGGTAATTCCAAGCAATTCTAATAGATTTGTAATAAAAAGTGCCACCCACATCCAGAGAGGGAACTATGGAGACTGAATGTGAATCAGAGCACAGTATTTTCACCTTTTTGTTGTTGTTGTTGTTTGTAGTTCAGCCTTCTCTAAGTGGACCTTGAGCTTGACCACAAAGGATGATTCGATTGGGGAAGAAGAGGGACATAAGGAAAATCAGGGAAGAGGGATGCCCATAATACCCTAAGGAAACTGTGTTTAGACTAGTCTAGTGTGAACTAAGGGTTCCTCTAGGGGGGAAATAGGAAAAAGGGTAAAATGGGAACTGGGCAGATTATGGAGGGCTTTGAATGCTTCCAGAGAAGTTTTGGACTCTATACTCAGGGTAGTGGGGAACAAAGGCAGGGCTTTGAGTCTGGGATTATGCTGCCCAGGCCCTGTGTGATACAGGAATTCTAAGAAGGCACTACAGGTTCCTGTGACTTAAGCTGAGAGGCTACTACTGTTGCTTCCTAGTCTGGTTTAAGGAGAGCTCTTCTAGCATCAACCATGACTTTGGCTATAATTCCCAGAACTCATAAAGCTAGAGCTCACTTACCCACTGACAATGAACCAACTTTCTAATTTCCTCCTCCCTACGCTACTCGTTCTATCTTTCAAGTCTCTAGCATCCCCTAGGGCCAACTTCCTAAAACAACAACTACAACCAAAACAAAATTTAAAACAAAAATCTTCTTTAAAACAAAAAAGCTTCCACAGCTTCACCTCACTCTCACTTTCAGATCTTTGCAGGGAGTCTTCAACCCCACTATTATTTGCTTCCACCAAGTCTCAATGTTAAAATCCACTAGCCTTTTTTCTGTTTTCATCTAATTTGATCTCTCTTCGGTATTTGGAACAGTTACTTTTATTTATTTGTTTGTTTATTTTTGGCCAGACAATCAGATTGAGTGGCTTGCCCAGGGTCACACAGCTAGACAAAAGTGTCACATTTGAACTCTAGTCCTCCTGATTCCAGGGCAGATCTATCCACTTCCTCACCTAACTGGTCCTTCCCTTGCTTTTACATGTAGACCCCCCCCCCCTCAAGTTTGTAATACTGTTCTATCCTGACTTTCTTTCTTCTTCCCCCACAGGTCCTTGTCCTACTCAGGAATATACCTTCAGGATAGTTTCTTGAGACCTCTTCTCTCCCATCTCATCTTACCAGCTCCAATTAATGTCTCTAGGTAGATGTCTCCCAATCCTTCCCCTCTCAGTCCCTTAACAAATGCCTGTTGACCATCTGCTGGCAATCTCATAGGTAGATCAAACTGGATCTATCCAAAACAAAATTCTTTATTTCCCCTTCCTTCTTGAATGAATCCCTTCCCAAATTTCTTTATTTCTGTTGAAGACACCATGATTCCTCCACTCACTGAGGTTCTCAACCTCAGTCATCTTTGAATCTTCACTTCCTTTCATCTTTTCATATCCAATCTGTTGCTAAGCTTTGTTGTCTGTTTCCTTGTCCACCATTTCTCTATTCATATATATATATATATATATGTCCCTTTCTCTTTATTGCCTTAATCACCACACCAGTTAGTCTTCATTTGTCCCCTTTCCTGGGATTATAGCCTCAAGCTTCTCATTTATCTCATTGCATTTAGTCCCCACCTTATCTAATTCTTCCTCCTTACAGTTTCCTAACTGATATTCCTAAACCAGAGCTGACAAAGTCATTCCACTTGCTCAAGAAATTGTCAAGAAACAATCTCCAGCTAGATGGATAAGTGCTAGAGAACTGGCCCTGGAGTCACGAAAACCTGAATTCAAATTCAACCTCAGGCGCTTATTGGCTATGTGTGTGCTTTGGCAAGTCACTTAACCCCAATTGCAATAAGAAGGAGAAAGAAGAAGAAAAAAGAACAAGAACAAAAAGAAGAACAGGAAGAAGAAGAGCAACAAGAACAAGAACAAGAACAAGAAGACACAAGAATAAGAAAACCCTGTCTTTTGTAGAAGCCCACTCCATTGCCACTGGAATCAACTACAAACTCATCTCATTAGCATATAAATCCTTGTCATTCTAGATATATCGTTCTAGATTCTAACTTTTTCCCACATGCTATACTTCAACCAAATGGATCTACCCACTGCTTCCTTCACAATCTGGTTCCTTCTTCAATCCATACCTGGAAGGTTGTCCCTCTTACTGGAATTCTTAGCACCATTCAGGGCTCAGTGTAGGTAATTTCCAGGTCTTTTCCCATTCCCCTTGGTTGTTAGTGCTTTTCTCTCCCACTGACTCACACCTTCACTTCCTTCCTATTTTGTGTGTCTTTATCTGATTATTAACTTTGTTGTTTAATTTGTATTTACTCATGCTATTTCTCCTCAGTGGCTATAAATTCCTTATTTGACTTCTTGTATTTCTAGCTTGGCATATTTTTTGTTTGTTTAAATATTTCAATCTATCCTACTCTTCATGACTCCATGGACCTCTGTCATGGAGTTTTTCTTGGCAAAGTTACTGGAGAAATTTGTCATTTCCTTCTCTGGTAACAAAGAAAGGTTTGCTGTCTTCAGGCTACATTTGAACTCAGGTCTTCTAACTCTTATGTCCAGTACTCTAGCCATCATGCCATCTGATTGTTCTGTTTAACATTTAGGAAGTAAATACTTGTTGAATTTAGCTGATTTGAATCTCCAGCTTCCAAAGAAAATTTATGACCTTTGTAGAAACCCCATTTGGGGGTCAAATTCATGGATCAAGACATCTTTGATTTGAATGTAAACACAAAACAAAAGATAAATCACAGGAGGCTTACCACGTGCATTTTCTCTAAGATTCTTTTGTGTAGTGAACTCCTTAAGTGCATCTCAAATGGACACTCTCAATCTCTAGGACACTCTGCAGCCCACCCAGCATGAGTCAATCTGACTGTCAGAAGAATTATCTTTGGATTTCAGAGCTCGAACCACAACAGCCTTAGGATCCTGTTCAGGAATTCATAAGAGAAGGGGATAGCCATGAATATACTCATTGACTTGAACCAGGATGATTGGGGCTTCTATAGCAGATAGGGGCAGGGCAGGTAGGAGTGTTTTTCTTGGCAAAGTTCCTGGAGTTCCTTCTCTAGTGGCAAACAGAAATTGCTGTTTTAGAGTTGGACCAAGAATTAGGAAAACCTAACTCAAATCTTGCCAGAGACACTTTATAGCTATGTGGTGCTGAACAAGTCACTTAACTTTTGTCTTCCTCAAGTTTCCTCATGTGTAAAATGTGGATAATAATAGTATGTACTTTTGGGGGATGTTGTGAGAATCAAATGAATGAGATAATGTGTGAAGTATTTCCAGACACTGAAGTACTATAAATATGCCATATCTCAGCCATCCTTGAACATAGTGGATGTTAAAGTAAATAGATGCTGAAATGATTGAGAACAGAGGGGTAGAGAGTATAATGGAAAGAACCCTGGAATGTGTGGGGAGTTTGAATCCCAGTCTTGGTCTCTGACCTTCCAAGGAATTGGGTGATTTATTTTCAGGCCTCATCTGTATAAGAAGGAGCTTGTATGGGGATGTCTAAGGACCTGTTAGAGAGCCCTAGAATGGGACATCCTGAGGAGGAAGAATGCCTGTGGAAAATGCCTTGGATTGGGGCCAGCAATAAAGTCTAGGAGAAGGTGGAGCAAAGCAGACGATCGAAGTGACCTTTGTTATTCAGGGGCACTGGAAAGATGTTTAAAGCACTAATTGACTAATTGTGCTGAATCAGGACTTCACCTCTCCTGGGACTCTGGCACTTAGGGATAATTGTTTAGGTGGGCCACCCGGCTGCCTGCTGCTACATTGCTGGAGAACACATGGCAGAGTGGAGAGACCTTTGGCTTGGGAACCAGAGCACTTGGGGCTCACAGAGTCTCAGAGGTAGGAAGGAACTCACAGGTTATCAAGGCCAGCTAGCTCAGCAGTGACTGACCAGTACTTCCAACAAGTAAATCTTCCCCAAGAAGCCCATTTCACTTTTAAGGAACTTTAACGATTTGGGAGTTTTCCTTCCCTTGAGTCTAAATCCCCCTCACTGAAATTTCTACCAGTAGCTTCACATTCTGCTTTCTGGAACCAAGTATAACAAATGTAATTCCTTTTTCACTGTGAAAGGACTTTAAGTACTTGAAAACTGCCACCTAAGTCTCTTGTTCAATTATCTTCTCTTTTTTCAAGTTTCATTTCTATTAATTACTATTTGTAGGACTTTGGACAAGTTGCAATCCCCTCCCAACAGTGTTTCTTTTTTTTTTTTTTTTTTAACTTTGACTTCATGCCTCAGTTGCAGTCTCACCCTAGAAATTCCTTCAGGATCTAGGGCTTCTTTTCTCTGGAATACCCATCAACTCTCATTGTCTTATTACCTTGGAACATCCATCTGCTATACTGACCCTTTTCTATCATATCTAAATTCCTCCTGGGGCCTTTTATTTTGGAAAGAGGCCCACCTTTGTTCCCTTCCCAACTGTGCTTCTGGCTTCCTGAACTTCAATACCATGTCTCCCTCTCCTCTCCCCTTCCCAATTACTTATGTGTGCTGCTCCCCCATCATATAAGTTCCTTGAAGGCAGACTATTTCTTTTTTTCTTATATTTGTGTCCTCCACACTTAACATAGTGGTTGACACATAGTAAGTGCTTTATAAATGTTTGTTGCTTTGCCTTACCTTAAGTGGGATCTCAGTTTCTTTATCTATAACATAGGGGACTTGGACTAAATAATCTCTAAGATCTTATTTATCTTTAAATTTTGAACAATGAATCAAGTGTAACTGTGATCTCTGCTCATAAATATGCTCCATTGCCTATTTTTTTTTTTGACATTTTAGCTTTACTTCTTTCAAAATCTTTGATAGATAATTTCAAAGGCAAATGTTTCTGGGAGGGAACAATTAACCCCAATTCAAAATTTATCCCTTATCTGTAAGGTATATTCCCACAGTCTTCTAGGTTGTATGGACTTTAGTTGATTTATAAGTTCCCCAAGACCAGGGCTACACCTTCTCTCTGTTCTGTTTGAACTCTAGAGCCACAAAGCTTAATTCAGCACCTACAACCTGGTGAGTAATCTGTGAGAGGAAACAAAAGGGCTGTGTGTGATTTCCCAGATTCTTCTATAGGTCACTTGATTCAAAAAGAAAATAGTGAATGATGGTTGGAGAATAGAGTAACACTATCTAACATGATTTTGGATAGAAGTCCAATCCAACAACATTAGTCCTTGAGAAAACAGACATTTATTTAATTCAAACTAGTATGGAGTAGCTATTATGTTTCAGGTTCTTATTTGTTCTAGCATCTAGAACCTGAAACAACAGTTTGAGTAAGATTTGTTCCTTGGCCTTAAGGAGCTTACAAACTAGTTGTGTGATAAGACATATTTTAGGGACCTTTAAGACTTTCAAATTAAATTGCAAATTAAAAATGACTTTGAGCTGCCACTTCATGCCTATCAGAGTGGATAATATACCAGAAAAGAAAAATGACAAATTTAAGATGGGGTTTGGGAAAATTGGGACACTAATGCACTGTTATGTGCAACTATTCTAGAAAGCAATTTGGAATTATGTTTAAAGAATTATAAAAACCCTCTGATCCAGCAATACTACTACTAGGCCTTTATCCCAAAGAGATAAAAACAAAAATGAAAATGATCTATGTGTACAAAAATATTTATAGTATCTCTTTTAGTGGTTGCAAAGAATTGGAAGTTGAGTGTATGACTTTCAGAAACTGAACATGTTGATGTATATGATTGTGATGTAATACTACTGGTCCTATAAGAAATGAGAGCAGTATGCTCTCAGAAAAATGTGGAAATACATTAACTAATTGGTGTAAAGTGAAATAAGCAGAAAAAAAAGAACATTGATTATCGTAGTAGCAATGTTATATGATGACCAACTTTAAATGACTTAGCTATTCTTAGCAATATAGTATATCCAAGACAATTCTGAAGGACTTACAATGAAAAATGCTATCCACTTCTGGAGAAGGAACTGATGGAAATGAATGCACATTGAAGAATGCTTTTTATTTTTTAAATTTTTTATCAAAGCTTTTTATTTTCAAAACATATACATAAGATAATTTTCAACATTCACCCTTGCAAAACTTTGTGTTCCAAGTTTTTCTTCCTCCTTTCGCTTCCCCTCCCCCAGTCAGCAATTAATGCAATATATGTTAAGCATGTGTAGTTCTTTTATACATATTTCCACAGTTATCAGAACCATATCTTTTTTTAACTTTATTTTTCTTGGTTTTTTTAAGACTGTGTTTTCTTTTACAACATGACATAGAAATAAGTTTTACATTGAGAAAACTCAATTAGCTCCCGTCATAGAAGCAAAAAGTTTTCACTAATGAGAAGTTTTGCAAAAAAGACAGTTGTTCCGGGATAGAAAACAGTATATGAATAAAAGAGGATATTTTCCTTTTGCTGATTTCAGAGACTTCTCTTAGGGAACATAGTTTAGTAAAGAAGTCAGGAAAGTATACACACATATATGTGTATATATACATATACATACATTCACATATATATATACATATATATACATTTGTCAGGTTCTATAGCTTCTATTTCAGCAATATCTGCCAAATATGTCTCCTCTCCACTCTCACAGCCATCCTTTTTCTTTAAGAATTCATTGCTGGCCCTTTTCATAGTGGCCAGAAGCTGGAAGATGAATGGATGTCCATCAATTGGAGAATGGTTGGGTAAATTATGGCATAAGAAGGTTATGGAATATTATTGTTCTGTAAGAAATGACCAACAGGATGAATACAGAAAGACTTACATCAACTGATGCTGAGTGAAATGAGCAGAACTAAGAGATCATTATACATTCCAACAATGATACTGTATGAGGATGTATTCTGATGGAAGTGGATATCTTCAACATAGAGAAGAGCTAATCCAATTCCAATTGATCAATGATGGACAGAATCAGCTACATCCAGAAAAGGAACACTGGGAAAGGAGTGTAAACTGTTATTTTTACCTTCTGAATCCAATTCTTCCTGTGCAACAAGAAATTCAGTTCTACACACATATATTGTATCTAGAATATATTGTAATATATTTAACATGTATAAAACTGCCTGCCATCTGGGGGAGGAGGTTGGGGGAGGAAGGGAAAAAACCTGAATAGAAGTAAGTGCAAGGGATAATGTTGTAAAAAATTACCCATGCATATGTACTGTCAAAAAAAAAAAAGTTATAATTATAAAATAAAATTAAAATTAAAAAAAATAAAGAATTCATTGCTGGAATAAACTGGGAAAACATTTTTATCTTCAAAGGATCTGATAAAGGCCTCATTTCTACAATATAGACAGAATTGACTCAAATTTATAATGTAAGAGGCTGAAACTCTTGAGTTAATGCACTGGGGTAAGACAACCAAGCACTTGAGGCTAATTACCGATTGGACACTACTCTATAAGAATATGCTTGGAAAATGGCCCTTCCCACTATCCTGCGCTGGCCCAATCGTTTGGTATATATAGAGAATTGTGGGAGGGACTAGGAGGTGGAGGGAGACTCGCCAGGGTCACTTCTGCGAAAGAGACGAGGTGATGAGGTCGCAGACTTCCTACCCGTCCCCTCTCTTCACTTCTACTGCTTAAGACCTAGAATAAAGACTTTTGCTTATCCTGACTCTGGCTGATTCTCTAAGATATTCAGGGGGCTAACTCAGTCACCACATATAATAGTTCAAGCCATTTTCCAATTGATAAATGGTCAAAGTAGATGAACAGACAGTTGATGGAGAAATTAAAAGTATTTGTAGCTACATGAAAAGGTGTTCCAAATCACTATAGATCAAAGAAACGCAAATTAAAATAACTCTGAGATACCTCTCAGATTGGCTAAGATAACAGGAAAAGATAATGACGAATGTTGGAGGGGATATGGGAAAACTGGAACACTGATACATTGTTGGTAGAGTTGTGAACTGATTCAGCCATTCTGGAGAGCAATTTGGAACTATGCTCAAAAAGTTATCAAACTATGCATACCCTTTGATCCAGCAGTGTTTCTACTGGGATTATATCCCCAAAAGATTTTAAAGAAGGGAAAGGACCTGTATGTGCAAAAGTGTTTGTGGCAGCCCCCTTTGTAGTGGCCAGAAACTGGAAACTGAGTGGATGCCCATCAATGGGAGAATGGCTGAATAAACTGTGGTATATGAATATTATGGAATATTATTGTTCTGTAAGAAACAATCAGCAGCATGATTTCAGAGATACTTGGAGAGACCTACATGAACTGATGCTAAGTTCAATAAACAGAACCAGGAGATCATTATATACTTCAACAACAATACTATATGATGATCAATTCTGAAGTGGCTCTCTTCAACAATGAGATGATTCACACCATTTCCAGTGGTCTTGTGATGAAAAGAGTCATCTACACCCAGAGAGATGACTGTGGGAACTGAGTGTGGTTCACAACATAGCACTCTTTTTTTACTCTTTTTGTTGTTATTTGCTTGCATTTTATTTTCTTTCTCATTTTTTTCCGTTTTGATTTGATTTTTCTTGTGCAGCAAGATAATTGCATAAATATGTATGAATTTATTGGATTTAACATATTTTACCATGTTTAACATATATTGAACTACTTGCTATCTATGGGATAGAGTGGAGGGGGAGGAATTGGAACACAAGGTTTTGCAAGAATTATCCATACATGTTTTGAAAATTAAAAGGCTTTAAAAAAAAGTTTTAATTAAAAAAAAAAAAATTCATTGCGGGGGTGGCTAGGTGGCACAGTGGATAGAGTACCAGCCTTGAATTCAGGAGGACCTGAGTTCAAATTTGGTCTCAGACACTTAACACTTCCTAGCTGTGTGACCCTGGGCAAGTCATTTAACCCCAGCTTCGGAAAAAATAAAAATAAAAATAAAATAAATTCATTGCTATTTACCTGTGATGAAGCACCACGTTCTGGAAAAATGGTTTGAAAAGTGAAAAACTCACAAAGGCACTAGTGCAGTCATGAGATATCCTTTTATTGTGTAAAGAGGGCAAAAGAGCAAATCAAGATGACCTAATTGCTGGCTGTATGTAAAAGGGATTATTTAAAAAAGGCAAAAAAGATGGGAAGGAAGGGCAGGGTCTAGAGAGTTAGGGAGGAATTAGAGAAGGGTCCTACTCAAGGATGAACTCACATACACATTATGTCTATGTCAGCAATTGCACAGGAAGAGAGATGTGCTAATACAGGATAATGAAGTGCTTTGGTCATAAAGATTACTTGTTGGGTAAGAATATGTTTGGTCCCCTTACTCAGAGAAGAAAGGGTCCCTTATCTGCAGGGTCTTTACTGATTCCGTGAAAAACCAGTCCCAGGAATGTGGCTTCTCTTTATGTGGGATAAAGTTGACAATAGAAACAGTGACCTCAGTTAGAGTTCACATTATTCCTGTCAAAGGTTGCACCACATCAATCTGAATCACCATTCTGATTTCTCCCTATGCTTTCAAACTCTCCCTAGTACTATCCATCCTTTACACAAGAGTCTAAATAAATTTTCTAGTTCATATGACTTACTCACCATGTCATTCTCTCACTTAGAATCTTTTTAGGGGAGCTCATTATTCCCTACAGGGTCAAAGGTAAAGTTTTTTAGCTGGCATTTAAGGACCTCCACAGTTTGCCTGCAACATATATTTCCAATCTTGTTTCATGCTTTTCCCTTTTACATGTTCCTAGTCCACTCAAATTGAGCTCCTTGTTTCCTAATCTTAACCTGTAGTCCCCCACTTCCATGCATTTACCTAAACCAGTCTTCATGACTGAAATGCATTATCTCAACAACTCTTTTAGAATTCTCTTACTTTAAAGATGAACTCAGATGTGGCTTACATCCAAAAATCTTTCTGGATCCCCCATAGACAAGTGAGGTCTTTTTTTTTTTCTTTCAGATTTCAGCATTTAGGAACTATCCTTTTTACGTTTATCATATTCTGCCTTTTATCAAAAGTATTTGTGAATGTATTCTACCTCCCTATTCTATTATAAGCTCTTAGAAGACTGTCTTTGTATTCCTAGAAATTAGTTCCTTCCACATTATAGGTCCTGAATAAATACTTATTAAGTTGTATTGACTTGACTAAGCTAAATACTAATAAGAAGAATAATGTTTTGTTAAGAGTAGGGGCAAAGGTAATCCTAATACCTTGTGTTTATAGATCACTTCCTTTTCACATATATTATCTCATTTGATCTTCATAATAACCCCTGAGGTGAACAAAAACTGTTGTTTTTATTCTCATCTAACTTCCTGGAAGAAAAAAGAGGCTAAAATGGTTCATAAAATCACACAATTCTAGAATTTTAATGGGCCTCCCAGTCCTTATAGTCTAATTCAGTAATTCTCAAAGTAGAATCTGGGGGCTGCTAAGAGTTCCCTAGATCTTTTCAAGGGGCCAGGAATGTCAAAAGTATTTTCATAATAATACTAAGACATTTGAATTTTTAAGACCATAAATATCAATAGAAATGTCACAAAAACATTACTCTTCTAGCTGTACCGCTTGGATTCAGTTCCATCATCATCATGCCCTATTCTCCACCCATAGGAAAAGCTCACCAGGAAACTCATCATCACAGAGATTGCATCAGCTTTAGTACTCATATTTCATCAATACCCTAGAAGACAGAGAAAAAAAATCCCCCAAATCCCCTATTTAAAGGGACTCAACAGCCCAGCCAATTCTTCCTTTCCCATCAGCTGCAATGCTTGGATTCAACTTCATTTTTCTGGATACTTTTTTTTTCCCCTTCCCTTCTACTTCCTTTTTCTAGCTTTCCTCTTCTAACTTCTTTTTGTGTGTTTTCTTTCCCCATTAGATTGTAAACTTCTAGAGAACAGAGCCTTTCTTTTTCTAATTTGTATCCCAAGCACTTAGCATAATGTCTGGCATATGGGAAATTCTTTTTTTATATAAACTTTTTTATTTAATTAATTTTAATACACATTGCTTTATGAATCATGTTCATAGAGGAAGAGAAAAATCAGAGCAAAAGGGAAAAAACAGGAGAAATTAAAAAAAAAAACAACAGAATAAAGAAGTGAACATAGCATGTGTTGATTTACATTTAGTCTCCTTGGTTCTTTTTCTGGATGGCATTTTCTACCCAAAGTCTATTGGGATTGCTTTAGATCACCAAACCACTGAGAAGAACCAAGTCTTTCATAGTCCATCATTCTTGCAATTCAATGTACTCCTGTTGTTCAATGTATTACTGGTTTTGCTTGTTTCCCTCAGCATCAATTCATGTAACTCTTTCCAGGTCTTTCTAAAATCTACTTATTCATCATTTTTTATAGAGCAATAATATTCCATTACCTTCAAATAACACAATTTGTTCAGCCATTTCCCAATTGATGGGCATCCATTCGTTTCCAAATCTTTGTCACCACAAAAAGAACTGCTACAAATATTTTTGCACATGTGGATCCTTTTCCCATTTTTATGATTTCCTTGGGCTACAGACCCAGTAATGGCACTGCTGAGTCAAGGTGCACAGTTTTATAATTCTTTGAACATAGTTCCAGATTGCTCTCCAGAATAGCTGGATCATTTCATAACCTCACCAACAATTCATTAGTATCCCAATTTTCCCACATCCTCTCCAATATTTATCATTATCTTTTCCTGTCATTTTAGCCAATTTAGGTATGAGGTGCTACTTCAGAGTAGTTTTAATTTTCATTCTTCTAATCAATAGTAACTTAGAGTATTTTTTCATATCTGAAAATTGTTCATATCCTTTGACCATTTATCAATTGGGGAATGTCTTGTATTCTTATAAATTTGATACAGTTCTTTATATAGTTTAGAAATGAGACCTTTATCAGAAATACCGCCTGCAAAGATTTTTTTTCTCAGTTTTATATTTCCCTTTTAATCTTGTTTCTGTTGGCTTTGTTTGTGCAAAAACTCATTTACCTTTCATAATATTCTCTAGTCCTTATTTAGTCATAAATTCTTCTCTTTTCTAAAGATTTGATAAGTAAATTATCATATGGGAAATTCTTAATAAATGTTATTGCAAACAAAAACTTTTGGGATGTTCTGGATCATTTTTAAAATAAAAATGTTTGAGAATCATTGGTCTAATCATACCCAAGAGTTTCCACAATAACAACATATTCAATAAGTAATCCTGCTTTCAATCATGCTAGTTTCCCCCCTTTTTTTCCAGCCCCCCCTTTTTTATTCCTTTTCACTTCAACTTCTGCCCTCCCTTCTAATAGCCTCCCCCTTTCTCTTTCTCCTTTCCCCTCCTATTTCCATATAGTGTGAGACAAATTCCCATGCCAAACTATGTATGCTAGTCATTCTTTGAGCCAAATGTGATGAGATTAAAGTTAAAATAATACTCATCACCTTCTCTTCCTTCCCTCGACTATAATACATGTTTTGTGCCTCTTTAAATGAGATAATTTACCCCATTTTACCTCCCCTTTCCTCGTCTCTTTTTTTCCAATCCTTAATCTTTTTAATATCCTCACATTAAAGTCAACTTAAACCTATATCTTCTAAGTATATCCCTTCTAATTGCTCTGACTGAGATATAGTTCTCAAGAAATACAAATATCATCTTTCCATGTAGGGATGTAAACATTTTAACCCTAAAAAACATAGAGTTGGGGCAGCTAGGTGGCGCAGTGGATAGAGCACCATCCCTGAAGTCTGGAGTACCTGAGTTCAAATCTAGCCTCAGACACTTAACACAGTCCAGCTCTGAGATCCTGGACAAGCCTCAGCAAAAACAAAACAAACAAACCAATATATATATATATAGTTTTTTTTTTTCTTTCTCGTTTACTCTATTATGCTTTTCTTGAGTCTTGTATTTGTAGATAACTTTTTTTTTTTTTTATTCAGGTCTGATCTTTTCATCAGAAATGATTAAAGATTCTCTATTTTCCCTGTCCATCTTTTCTTCTGAAAGATAATGCTTAATTTTGCTGGGCAATTGATTCTTGCTTGTAGTCCAAGCTCCTTTGCCTTCTGAATATTATATTCCAGGCCCTCTCTGATTCTTTAATGTAGAAGTCTTGAGAAATCCTGATTGTGATTCCTTGATATTTATTTTTTTTTTTTTTTTTTTTTTTTTTTGAAAATAATAATCTTTGATTTTTATTCAGACTACATAATTTTTCCTCTGGATGTGGATAGCATTTTCCATCATGATAGACTAGATGATTTTTTTTTTTTTTATATATATATATATATATTTTATAATATTATCCCTTGTATTCATTTTTCCAATTTACCCCCCCTCCCTCTATTCCCTCCCCCCGACGACAGGCAATACCATACATTTTACATGTGTTACAATATAGTCTAGGTACAATACATGTGTGCGAATATCACTTTCTTGTTGCACAATAAACATTAGAATCCGAAGGTACATGCAACCTGGGCAGACAGATATTAGTGCTAACAATTTTCATTCCCCTCCCAGTGTTTCTTCTCTGGGTGCAGCTACCTCTGTCCATCATTGATCAACTGGAAGTGAGTTGGATCTTCTTTATGTTGAAGATTTCCACTTCCATCAGAATACATCCTCATACAGCATTGTTGTTGAAGTGTACAGTGATCTTCTGGTTCTGCTCATTTCACTCAGCATCAGTTGATTTAAGTCTCTCCAAGCCTCTCTATATTCCTCCTGCTGGTCATTTCTTACCGAGCAATAATATTCCATAACCTTCATATACCACAATTTACCCAACCATTCTCCAACTGATGGACATCCATTCATCCTCCAGTTTCTAGCTACAACAAAAAGAGCTGCCACAAACATTTTGGCACATATATGTCTCTTTCCGCTCTTTAGTATTTCTTTGGGATATAATCCCAGTAGTAGCGCTGCTGGGTCAAAGGGTATGCACAGTTTGATAACTTTTTGGGCATAATTCCAGATTGCTCTCCAGAATGGCTGGATTCTTTCACAACTCCACCAGCAATGTATTAGTGTCCCAGTTTCCCCACATCCCCTCCAACATTTGTCATTATTTGTTCCTGTCATCTTAGCCAATCTGACAGGTGTGTAGTGGTATCTCAGAGTGGTCTTAATTTGCATTTCTCTGATCAGTAGTGATTTGGAACACTCTTTCATGTGAGTGGATATAGTTTCAATTTCTTCCTCTGAGAATTGTCTGTTCATATCCTTTGACCATTTATCAATTGGAGAATGGTTCGGTTTCTTATAAATTTGGGTCAGTTCTCTATATATTTTGGAAATGAGACCTTTGTCAGAACCTTTGTTTTTAAAAATATTTTCCCAATTTGTTATTTCCCTTCTAATCTTGTTTGCATTAGTATTATTTGTACAGAAACTTTTTAGTTTGATGTAATCAAAATCTTCTATTTTGTGATCAATAATGATCTCTAGTTCTCCTCTGGTCATAAATTCCTTCCTCCTCCACAAGTCTGAGAGGTAGATTATCCTCTGTTCCTCTAATCTATTTATTATCTCCCTCTTTATGCCTAAATCATGGACCCATTTTGATCTTATCTTGGTATATGGTGTTAAGTGTGGATCCATATCTAATTTCTGCCATACTAATTTCCAGTTTTCCCAACAGTTTTTTCCGAATAATGAATTTTTATCCCTAATGTTGGAATCTTTGGGTTTGTCAAAGATTAGATTGCTATAGATGTACCCTTTTTTGTCCTTTGTATCTAATCTGTTCCACTGATCTACCGGTCTATTTTGTAGCCAATACCAAATGGTTTTGGTGACTGCTGCTATATAATATAGCTTTAGATCAGGTACACTTAGACCACCTTCCTCTGAGTTTTTTTTCATTAGTTCCCTTGCAATTCTTGACCTTTTATTCTTCCATATGAATTTTGTTGTTATTTTTTCTAGGTCATTAAAATAGTTTCTTGGGAGTCTGATTGGTATAGCACTAAATAAATAGATTAGTTTGGGGAGTATTGTCATCTTTATTATATTCGCTCGGCCTATCCAAGAGCACTGAATGTCTTTCCAATTATTTAAATCTGACTTTATTTTTGTGGCAAGTGTTTTGTAATTTTTCTCATATAATTCCTGACTTTTCTTTGGTAGATGGATTCCCAAATATTTTATACTCTCAACATTTGTTTGGAATGGAATTTCTCTTTGTATCTCTTGCTGTTGCATTTTGTTAGTGATATATAAAAATGCCGAGGATTTATGTGGATTTATTTTGTATCCTGCCACTTTGCTGAAATTTTGAATTATTTCTAGTAGCTTTTTAGCAGAGTCTTTGGGGTTCTCTAAGTATACCATCATGTCATCTGCAAAAAGTGATAGTTTGATTTCCTCATTTCCTACTCTAATTCCTTGAATCTCTTTCTCGGCTCTTATTGCCGAGGCTAGCGTTTCTAATACTATATTGAATAGTAATGGTGATAGTGGGCAACCTTGTTTCACTCCTGATCTTACTGGGAAAGGTTGCAGTTTATTTCTATTGCATATTATGCTTACTGACGGTCTTAAATATATACTCCTGATTATTCTAAGGAATAATCCGTTTATTCCTATACTCTCAAGAGTTTTTAGTAGGAATGGATGTTGGATTTTGTCAAATGCTTTTTCTGCATCTATTGAGATGATCATATGGTTCTTATTAATTTGATTATTAATATGGTCAATTATATTAATAGTTTTCCTAATATTAAACCAGCCCTGCATTCCTGGAATAAATCCTACTTGATCATAGTGTATTATCTTGGAGATGATTTTCTGAAGTCTTTTTGCTAATATCTTATTTAAGATTTTAGCATCAATATTCATTAAGGAGATTGGTCTATAATTTTCTTTCTCAGTTTTCGATCTACCAGGTTTAGGTATCAGTACCATGTCTGTGTCATAAAAGGAGTTTGGTAGGACTCCTTCATCCCCTATTTTTTCAAATAATTTATATAACATTGGGGCTAATTGTTCTTTAAATGTTTGGTAGAATTCACATGTGAATCCATCTGGCCCTGGGGATTTTTTCCTGGGGAGTTGATTAATAGCTTGTTCTATTTCTTTTTCTGAAATGGGACTATTTAAGCAATTTATCTCCTCCTCTGTTAATCTAGGGAGCCTATATTTTTGGAGAAAGTCATCCATTTCACTTAAGTTATCAAATTTATTGGCATAAAGTTGGGCAAAGTAACTCCTTATTATTTCTCTAATTTCCTCTTCATTGGTGGAAAGATCCCCCTTTTCATTTGTAAGACTATCAATTTGATTTTCCTCTTTCTTTTTTTTGATCAAATTTACCAAAGGTTTATCTATTTTATTGGCTTTTTCATAAAACCAACTCTTGGTTTTATTTATTAATTCAATAGTTTTTTTACTTTCAATTTTATTGATTTCTCCTTTTAATTTTTGTATTTCGAGTTTAATTTTTGGTTGGGGGTTTATAATTTGGTCTTTTTCTAGCCTTTTAAGTTGTAAGCCCAATTCGTTAATCTTCTCTTTCTCAATTTTCTTCAAATAAGCCTCTAAAGATATAAAATTTCCCCTTATTACTGCTTTAGCTGCATCCCAAAGATTTTGATATGATGTCTCATCATTATCATTATCTTGGGTGAAATTGTTAATTGTTTCTATAATTTGCTCTTTCACCCAGTCATTCTTTAAGATGAGATTATTCAGTTTCCAATTACTTTTTGGTCTATTTACCCCTAACTTTTTACTGAATGTAGCTTTTATTGCATTGTGATCTGAGAAGAAGGCATTTATTATTTCTGCCTTCCTACATTTAATTTTGAGATCTTTATGTCCTAATATATGGTCAATTTTTGTATAGGATCCATGAACTGCTGAGAAGAAAGTATATTCCTTCCTATTGCCATTCAGTTTTCTCCAAAGGTCTATCATACCTAGTTTTTCTAATGTTCTATTTACTTTTTTAATTTCTTTCTTGTTTGTTTTGTGGTTTGATTTGTCTAAATCTGAGAGTGCAAGGTTGAGATCTCCCACTATTATAGTTTTACTGTCTATTTCTTCTTGCAGTTCTCTTAACTTTTCCTTTAGAAAGTTAGATGCTATACCACTTGGTGCATATATGTTTAGTATTGATATGGCTTCATTATTTATGCTACCTTTCAGCAGGATATAGTTTCCTTCCTTATCTTTTTTAACGAGATCTACTTCTGCTTTTGCTTGATCTGAGATAAGGATAGCCACCCCTGCTTTTTTGGCTTTACCTGAAGCATAATAAGCTCTGTTCCAACCTTTTACCTTTACTCTGTATGTATCTCCCTGCTTTAAGTGTGTTTCCTGTAGACAACATATTGTAGGGTTCTGCTTTTTGATCCAATCTGCTATCCGTCTCCGTTTGATGGGATCGTTCATCCCATTTACATTTACAGTTAAAATTACTAATTCTGTATTTCCTGCCATCGTATTATCCCCAGATTATACTTTTTTCCCTTGACCCCCCTGATCCCCCTCCCCGATATTTAATTTACAGACCCCCCTTGTGACGCGCAACCCTCCCTCTTTTTTTTTTTTTTTAGGATCCCTCCCCCCTCCCTCCAAGTCCCTTCACTTATTCTCCTTTTCCTTTCCCCTTTTCCTCTCCCCCCTTTTAATGAGGTGAGAGAAAATTCTCTGAAAAACAAATATGTTAATTATTTACTCTTTGAGCCTCTTCTGATGAGAGTAAGATTCACACAATGATTCTCCCCCTCACTAAGTTCCCTCAGATATGGTGTATTTTCTATGTCTCTTCCTGGGATGTAGTTTCCCTCTTTTTATCACTCCTTCCCCTTTTTTTGAACCGACCTCCTTCCCTTTACCACACCCCCCTTTTTTTCTTTTATATCAGTAAAATCAAATTATCCTTGAGTATTTTTTATATACCCACAACAAAGTTACAGTTCTCAAGGGTTCTGTGTACCTTTTTCTGTTTCTCTTCAGTCTTGTGGATGTAGATCAAATTTTTTGTTTAAGTCTGGTTTTTTTCTTAGAAACATATAGAATTCCTCTGTTTCATTGAATGACCATCTTCTTCCATGGAAAAAGATGCTAAACTTAGCTGGGTAGTTCATTCTTGGTTGCAGTCCTTGATCTTTTGCCTTTCGGAATATCAGGTTCCAGGCCCTTCTATCTTTTAATGTGGAGGCAGCCAGATCTTGGGTGACCCTTATTGTGGCACCTTGGTATTTAAATTGTTTTTTTCTAGCTGCTTGCAGGATTTTCTCCTTTGTGTGGTAATTCTGCAGCTTAGCCACAATATTCCGTGGTGTTCTTTTTTTAGGGTCTATTTCAGAAGGAGTTCGATGAATTCTTTCCACATCTACTTTCCCTTCTGTTTCTATTATCTCTGGACAGTTCTCTTTGATAATTTCCTGTAAAATAGAATCTAGGCTCTTTTTTTGGTCATAGTTTTCTGGAAGTCCAATAATCCGCAGATTATCTCTCCTAGATCTATTTTCCAGGTCTATAGATTTTCCCAGTAAGTATTTGACGTTGTTCTCCAGCTTCTCATTTTTTTTGTTTTGTTTGACTGATTCTTGGGTTCTCTGTGAATCATTCATTTCTATTTGTTCCATCCTGACTTTTAAGGAGTTATTTTCTTCTTTCACAGTTTTTAGTTCTTTTTGTAAATGCCCAATTTCGTTTTTAAATGAATTATTTTGCTCTATTGAGTTTTTTTCCATTTCCCTAATTTTTTTTTTTGAGAATTATTTTCTTTTTCCAATTCAGAAATTCTATTTTCTTGAGACTTTTTTATCTTTTCCAATTCGGAAATCCTACTTTCCTGTGTTTTTTTAACCTTTTCTAATTCACTAATTTTGTTTCCCTGCATCTCCTGTGAATTCTTTATTTTTTCCAACTCCAATTTCAGGACATTATTATTCTCTATCATAACTTCCCTTTCCTTGCCCCATTTTTCTTCGATCTCCCTCAATTTCTTAAGAGCTTCTTCTAGGAGAGAGTTATGTGATGGGGGGCAGGAATCGTTCCCCTTTAGGTTGTTATCTTCTGAATCTTTGCTGTTAACTTCCTCGGGGTTGGATACCCGCTCTTTCTCTGTATAGAAGGAATCTATGGTTTTTCTAGCTTTTTTGCTCATACTTAAAAAAAATCTTTTGGGGTCTGTCTCTGGGGTAGGAAATTATTTACTTCTTTACCAGCTTCCTCCCAGACCGGATGGATGCAGCCGCCCCTGCGCCCGCGCTAAGAGAGAGCTCTGGGAGAGAGTTCCCCACCCCCTCCCTGGAGGTGCCTCAGAGGTGATTAGCACTGCTGTGCTTCGAGGGCGTAGAATAGTGAAGACTGCAGGAAGCCCAGGCTATGTGTCCGGGTGGGGAGTGGGTGTCTGCAGCAGGTGACGTAAGAAGCCCCTGCGCTCAAACTGGAAGTGTCTGCCAGAAACCACGGTCCCTAGTTCAAAGGTTCCGCTTCTCTGGGACTTCCTGGAGCTGAGTTCCACTCCCTCCAGCTAAGTTAGGCAGTGTGTGTTGCCTTGGGCCGTATCCACCCACTTGTCAGTCTCTTAACTATTCTCAGGAGGTAGCTGAGGCCACACCCCCTGGTGCCTGAGTCACCCCCAGGGTCCGGGGGAAAATCTAATCTGAGTTTTAAAATATTTTGGCTTTCTCTTCTGAACTGCTAAATAATTAGCAGAGAAGAGCTAACAGCCTGTGCCAGATTCCTTTACCTCAGTGGCTTCTCTGATCCCAGAGCCCCTCCCAGCGCAATGGGCGCAGTGTGCCCCTACCCCACCGTCTGTGCTGGTCTTTCTTATTCCTCCCCTGAGAACTGACCTTTCCTGTTGAAACTCCAGATTCTCTTCAGCTGGTAAGTCGTGCTTCCAGTCCTTGTGGTATCTATCAGTCCTGAGCTAATTTTGAGACTTAATTTATCTAATTGGTTGTGAGGGAGTGAGGACGTTCACTGAGTCGTGTGTTTCCTCTCCGCCATCTTGGCTCCGCCCCCCCCCCCCCCCCATTCCTTGATATTTAAATTGTTTCCTTCTGACTGCAGGGCAGTTTTCTACTTGACCTGATAATTCTGTAATTTAACTACCATATTCCTTGGGGTTTTAATTTTTGGGGTCTTTTTTAGGAGGAGATTGGTGGATTCCTCCAATTATTATTTTAATCTCTTGTTCTAAGATAATGACCTCTTAAAAGATTTTGCTCAGGCTCATTCTTTCTTGTCATGGCTTTCAGGTAATCCAATAATTCTTACATTGTCTCTCCTGGATCTATTTTTCAGGTCAGTTGTTTTTCCAATAAGATGTTTTACATTTTTTTTTCACTTTTTAAATTGTCTTTGTCATATAGGAAGTTCTATTTTATTTATTTATTTTTTTATTTTGTTTCATTCTTGATATCTTATTGAGTTATTCACTTCCATTTGTCCAATTCTAATTTTTAGTGAATTATTTTCTTCTGTTAGCTTTTTTATCTCCTTTTGCTTTTAGACAATTATACTTTTAAAGGAGTCTTATTCAATGGATTTTTTCCCCCATTTTACCAATTCTATTTTTTTTTCCCTCGGCTGAAGCAATTGGGGTCAAGTGACTTGCCCAGGGTCACACAGCTAGGAAGTGTTAAGTGTCTGAGACCAAATTTAAATTCAGGTCCTCTTGACTTCAAGGTTGTTGCTCTATTCACTGTACACCTAGCTACCTCTTATCAATTATGATTTTTAAGGAGTTGTTTTCTTTTTCCATTTTGCCAAATTTATTTTTTAAAGAATTCTTTTCTTTAGTATATTTTTTCCCCATTTAACCAAATATATATTTTAAGGGATGGTTTTCTACAGTCAATTCCTGTGCTTCTTTTTCCAACTTGTTGGCTTTTTCCCAAAAAAAATTTATCATTCTCCTGCATAGCTCTCATTTCTTTTCCCCATTTTTCTTCTGTCTTTCTTTTAAGATCCTTTTTGAACTTTCCAAAAGAACTTTTTGAGTTTGAAACCAATTCATACCTCATTTGAGGCTTTATTTGTAGGCATTTTGGTTTTCATGGAGTTTCATGATTCTTAAATTATCTCTCTTTTATCCATACTCTGGAGATATTGATAATCCACTGGTGATTTTTAACAAGGGAAGTCTATCAGACTTATCTTCCCGCTATGTCTGCCTAGGACCACCCACATTATACTCACTTACCATACTAAGAAATGAAAAAATTCAGACCATCCAGACAAGACCATTTGTTTTATCTCCAAAATGTCAACCAATGATACAACTAATTGTTGTACTCAACAATTCAGTCAAAATGGTTGCTTGAAGAGAAACACCAGGTTTTTTCTTTTTCTTTTTCCTTCTGGAATCAGTGTTGGGTGCATTCCCCTATCACTAAGATACAGAGACACCCACATGGGAGACACCATGGACTATTTTTGGAAAGCAATAATCTAGACACTACTGTGAATATTCTGCCTTAACCATTTATTTATAATGGAAACTGCCAAATTTGAGGTGATCCTGATTCCAACCTGAACAACTTCTTTCCAGAAAAATGTTGCACTTCTTTGCAAAGAAACCCTATGACATTCCCGGAACTTTTCCTTTTGAGGTTTTTTTCATGAGAAGATTGATAGATTTTTTTTCTATCTTAATTTTGCCTTCTTGTTTTAACAGCTCTTAGCAATTTTTTTTTTGTTCATGATTTCTTGAAATATAATGTCTAAACATTTTTTAATCATGGTTTTCATGGAGTTTCATGATTTTTAAATTCTCTCTCTTTTATCCATTTCTTTCCCTCCCCTTTTTTGCCACCAATAGTTTATTTAAATCCTTCATATGATAGTTGTTTTGATTGTACACTATATCTTTTTGTTTTGTTTTTTTTTCTTTTA
The DNA here is from genome assembly GCF_048593235.1 of Sminthopsis crassicaudata. Classification (NCBI taxonomy): domain Eukaryota; kingdom Metazoa; phylum Chordata; class Mammalia; order Dasyuromorphia; family Dasyuridae; genus Sminthopsis; species Sminthopsis crassicaudata. Next base: position 372,568,089 of record NC_133617.1, on the reverse strand, counting down.
ACTTAGTTCATTTCTATCATTGCTATCTTCGTACAAGAATACATATAGTAGCAGATATGGAAATGATTCTCAGAGCAGTAGCCAGTCAATACTATTTACTTCTTCTCTTCCTACTACTACTACTACTATTACTACTACTGCCCCTACAACTACTACTACCACTATTACTACAGCTATCACTGCTATATTGCCATCCTCACCATCACTATTACTAGTAATGATAATAATAATAATACTTAAGAATAAAATATTTTAAAATTTACAGAGTGCTGAGACATTCATAAGATCATTCCACAAGTAAGCAGCAGCCAAGTACCAGATTTTTTGACTCCTGCTTCAGTGCCCTATCTACTGTAAAAGAAGAGGAAAAGGAAGAAGAGTATTCTAGGCGTTGGTAAATAAAAGCACAAAGCTGTGTTTAGAAAATGATGAATAGATCCCTGGCTGATTCAGAGTGTTTATAAAATCATAAAGTTGAGCTCTGGAAATCACCTTTGAGATTATCTCATTCTCCTCCTTCTCTCAGTAGTTTAACAATTAAGTCAATAAAGGAAAGTAGCTTTATGTAAGGATGTGGTGAGAGATTAGATTGAAAAATCAGATAAATTCTAGATAGTGGAGGACCTTTAATACCAGACTAATGAAGCTTGGATATTATTCTGTAGATAGTGAGAATCCACTGGTGATTTTTAACAAGGGAATGACAGGATCAAAATTATATTTAGGAATATCAAAGAAGTAACACTGAATAAGTCTAGAATCCCAGTTTTGCTATTTATTACCTATATGAGTTTGGGCAAATTGTTTTGCCTCTCTGGATCTGTTTCCTTCTCTGCAAAATGAGAAAGGATAAAATGATCTCTAAGGTTTCCTTTAGGCTTATATACCACAATCCTTTTTTTCTAATTTATTGTGCTTTAATTGCAGAGAATGCAACTCTTAATGGATTAGCCAAGTATTTCAAATGCCAAATACAGGCTTACCCAAAAGACTATTTTATGGAGAATAAAATTAAATTGTTTTTTATCTAAAGGGCAGGGGCCCTTTTTTGTTACCAATAGTTTATTGGTCTAGGTCTAAAAAATGTACATATATTATTTTAAAATATTTTATTGCTAAAAAATGCTAACCATTATCTAAGCCTTCATTGAAAAAAGTAATCTTTTTGCTGTTGGAGGCTATTTCCTCAGTGTCAGTGGCTGATTGTGGCGATTTTTAATTTTTTTTTTTTTTTTTTTTGCTGAGGCAATTGGGGCTAAGTGACTTGGCCAGGGTCACACAACTAAAAAATATTAAGTGTCTGAGACCAGATTTGAACTCGGGTCCTCCTAACTTCAGGGCTGTTGCTCTATTCACTCCACAATTTCTTAAAATAAGACAGCAACGACAGCTCCCATTGACTGATTCTGCCTTTCACTTGAACACATAGAAGTCATTGTAGGATTATTGACTGGTTTAATTTTAATATTGCTATATCTTAGGAAATAGGGGAATGTGAGAAAAAGGAGAGGGAGAGAGAGACAGTAAAAATGGTTTTACTAATATGATATTTACATACCTTGCTTTATTGCATTTCATTTTATTACACTTTGAAAATAATTGCATTTTTTAACATATTAGTGATTTTGATAACCCTGCATCAAATGAGTCTATCAGTGCCATTTTTCCATCAGCATGCATTCACATTATGTGTTACATTTTTATAACTTTTTAAACTTTTTCATTATTTTTATCTGTTATAATGATCCGTAATCAGTGATTCTTGATGTTATTGTTGTAACAGTTTTGAGACACCATAAACCATGCCCATGTAAGACAGTATTGTATGTGTTCTGAATGCTCCTCCAACTGGTCATTCCCCCCTTTTCTTTGGACATAATACTATACTATACACTTAATAAACTATAATATAGTATAAATATAACTTTTACATTCACTGGAAAAACAAAAAATTCACGTGACTCACTTTATTGAGATATTCCCTTTATTTTGATGGTCTGGAATGAAACTTGAAATATCTCTGTACAATAAGAACAGTTGCTACAAAACATACTTTTAAGTGCATAGAAAGTCTAGGACAAAGGAGCTTGAAGTTGGAAAGCATATGTGGCAAAAACCAGCTCTTACTTGCTAAAAGTCTCTCTCCTTTTCATTGGGTGCTCAAAAAGTTCTCCTTAAATTTGGTGAATCTGTGTTTTTATCTCCTGGTGTATCTGCCATCAGCTGATTCAAGATGTTAGGATGTTAGGGAAGGTGAGAGATCCCACATCTTTACCCTTTGAAATTTTCAAGATACTCCTCTGCTCAAAGAGAATGGGAATGGGGTAGAGGAAACCTAGCCAGTGATAACACTAGATCCTTTCCTTTCCTCTAGGTAGTCCTCCTCAGAAATACGCTGAAATCACTCGTTTCAATTTCTGAAATTTAATCTGTTCTAAATGCAATTGATAGTTTGATTGATAATTTAAATTTAATAAATTTAATGACATACTTATATATATGACATATTAAGTATAATTTATATTTGTTTATATTTATATTTAAGTATAATTTATATTTAATGATTGTATAATTGATCATCTGCCCCCTGGCATAAGATTTTCTTAGCCTATTCCTCAAAACATAAATTCTAGTTCAAAGTACTTTTAGCACTTAATCTAAGGCCTAATTGTGACTGATTGATTTATTAAGATATGTTCTTTCTCAGTTATCAAGGTTAAAATGGAATAGAGTGGTTCTTAAAGCTCACCAACCCCCATACTCCATCTTAAGTAATCTCACAAGTATAACTATATTCAGTACTTAATCAAAACATAGAAAACTTTCTCTTTAATCACTTGGTTTGTTTTAATGTGTACTGGGTAAAATCTCTGCTCTCATTTGGTTAATTTCCCCTTTCTCCATTCCAAAGTACTGATTTCTAGACCTGGATATAAATAACAATTAAAGGTCATGCACTTTAAAAACATAAAAATACAAATAAGCACTTCACAATTACAACATTTGAATTTTACAATGACCCAGAAATTAGATGCTATTATTATTCCCATAACAGCATCAGTTCCAGTTTCCTTCTTATCCACCTCACAGAAATCGGGTAGGAGTTACAATTATTATAATATCTATTTTATAAATGAGGTTAAATAACTTGCCTGTGCCCACAATATTTTAGTATGTCTGAAGTTGGGACTTGAACACCTATTCCCAGACAACTGTCCATCCATTGTGCTAAACTGCTTGAGTTTGGCCTGGCTCCATTTTGTATTATAGTATGCAGAAACAGTAAAGAAAATAAGGGTAATTTAATTTTTAAAAAAGAAACAATTTAATTTCACAGCCAAACCGTTCTAGGATTAGAAAAAGTTGTCCACCTTTCAGTTGTGCAAGTTGAATTTTCAGGACCACAAAGATTGTGTTCCAGGAGTGGGAGGCAATTCGGTGAGAGGTGTTCTTCTTCTCATTAGTCTGTGGTCTCCACATCAGATGACATTCTCAAATACAGGACACAGGGTTCTCAGAGCCAATGCAGCACCAATGGGGAATAAAAGGGCAAGTCATTCCCAGAAAGGTTGACTAGTGGCTTCAAGCAACTGCCTCTGACTCTCTCAGCCTCCTTATCTGCAAAGCTCATAAAGCTTCAAACCAACTTGCTTAGAAATTTTCAGAAGAAATTTCCACTTGGGACTAGTCGTCTGTTATCCTTTCCTTTGTTACTGGGATGCATGGGTCTGTGGGTGAGAGGATAACAGGTCAGTGGAATCCATATATGATCCTGGGGATGATTGTAAGTCTCCTCTTAGATATTATTAAAGGTGTTGCTGTCTAAAACATCAGCTCCCCATCATATAAATTGGCCCCTAAGTTCCTGCTGACTGAGATGTCTGAAATCTTTTCATGTTTTCAAGTGAAGACATAATCTCTGGCACGTTCCTGTTAAAAATACTATGTGTTACCTTGGGAGGGCCGGGGAGATTATCATAGACTCATTTGTCATCTTAACCAGCTGTCAGTTTTGGAAAATAATACAAGGTCAGGAGAGATTGGGAAAAAGGAAAGTTTTGATGAGCAAAAGATAAGAGAAGGATGAAAAGAACGAAAATATCATGTGGAAAGACTAGACTCTAAAGTAAACCAAAGAGTTGATGGGACAGAAGGATGAAGGAGGGGAAAGTAGATATTGAAGGCACTTGAAGTTGGGATGTCAAAAATAGAGGGTTATTAAAGAACCGTAAAATGGGGCTTCATTACATTTCTACATGGCACAGGATTCCAAGAAGGCAAAACCCATTCTGGGATCTACACTTTCTTCAAAACAATCAGAGGATTTAAGGATTTAGAGAGCAGGAATTCTGGAGATTCTGGAGTGCAATCCTGCTTACCCACCCACAATTAAGACTACTGGAATCTTTACTAAATGGTCTTTTTCTTTACTGTGTGTCTTTTTCCCCCCCCCCACAACCCTCTCTCTTTGAAGAAACAATCCATGTCTTAGGTTATTTTTGTATCTCTTAGCCCCTGTCTTCTCCCCTACCCCACCAAACCTAAAACAGTTCTGTGCATATAACAAATGAACTACTCACTAATTTGTTATCTTAGTTAACATAAGCATGGGTGCATTTTTGCCTTCTCTGTGGCTTGTCTGGATGCTGCCATCCTGCACCACTTAATCAAAATGTGAAACTCACTCAAGTAAGTGTGTGGTGGTGTGAATGGCGGTTTGTTTTTTGGTTCTGCTGATTTGATTGAGGAAAGTCTAGTAACTGTCATCTTCAGCTTCTTCCTCTAGAATTTCCCAAGGTCAAGGGCTCTAAATAAGATCTCCTCAGTTAAATGTGTGCATATGGGGACAGCTAGGTGGCGCCGTGGATAGAGCACCAGCCCTGAATTCAGGAGGACCCGAGTTCAAATCTGGTCTCAGACACTTAACACTTCCTGGCTGTGTGACCCTGGGCAAGTCACTTAACCCCAGCCTCAGGGGGGGGGGGGAAATGTGTGCATATAGATGTATACAGAACCTCCTTTAGTCTCAATCATGGTCTCAATCAACTACTATCTACTGGGCTTCATCTATCAAGTCGCCAGGGCTAGCTATTGCTCTATTACTCTCTATACTATGTCACCACAATCATACTACTGAAAAAAAAAAAAGCAAACCAGAATGCTCCAGGTTAAAATTAAATCTATGCTTTTATAAGCCAATATATAAAAGCCAATATAGTGTCAAACATAAGTCATTGCTAGCACCTAAAATAATGGAGAGGAAAGAATAATCTTCTCTTATATCCTCCTTAGGAATCAATGCTTGAGACATTCAAAACCCTGAATAGTAGCATCTATTTTTTTCTTATCCAATTATATTCTTTCTAATTCTATCAGATAAAATGTTCACACATCATAAAGGGATTAAAGTTTATATTTATCTCTATGGTTAATTAAATATCTCATTACTATATTAGGATCGCACTCTGGGCTGAGAGTCAAAGATCAGGTCTCTTCAATAGGCAACAAGCCTGGTGTGGAGTAGTGAATAGAAGCCTTCACTTACCCAGATCCAACTGGAACTCTGTCTACCAAAAGCAAGATAATTTCTTGGCCTGGCTTAATGTTAGGCTGGAGCTATAGAAGAATTTCATTCTTCAAAGAAATGGCATAACTAATTAGGAGAATATTTAATTTAGATCTAATTCTTACCAATAACGAACTGACTTCTGAGATAGAAATGATGGGGAATTGTGAGATGGAGGGAGAAGGAATTTTTTCACCAAAAAAATTGTAATAAAAGTGAAAAAATCCAAGTATAGTTGGACATGTACATCCTCCTTTCAGGTTACTGCCTTTTATTACTCGTCAGAGATCATGATGGACCCTGAAGGAACTTCCTAATTAGTGATTGCTTTTTCCAGCCCATTATTTGAGAAAACCCCCAGGTATGTCTCACTTTACTCTTTTGTCTCCTATCATTTTCTGAGTCTACTCACCAAAAACTTTGCTTCCTGATTGTGTACACTTTCTTTTTATTCCTTTCACCCTGTCCAGCATGAAATACCAGCAGTGATTAAATCAGCGCTACTATTGTTCCTACATGAGGTCTGTGAATCTATTCTTCTATAGCCCCACTCGCCGTCCTATAACGTTCCTATCCAAAATACCCCACCCTGGCTATCAATTTCCCCTGTTTTGCTTCCTCCATTTGGTTGGTAGCTACCAGTCTTGGAAGCTTGAGGCCATGTACTTTGGTTCACATTATTTGAACTTGTTCATCAAGCAGTCAACAAATAAACATTTAATAAGCACTACAATGTGCCACACTATGCTCTCAAGGAGCTCACAGTCTAATAAGGGATCCAGCAAGCAAGCAACTATTTACAAAAAGCTGTATACAAGATAAATTGGAAATACAATGCTACCTTGGCCCTTGTCGGCTTTGAAACTTGTTGAATTCAGTATTTGATGCATTTTGATAAGGAAAAAAAAACTACTTCAGCACTTGACACTTGCTCTGCACTTGTTGCACTTGATTGTTGTCTTGGCTGGGCAGAAGGGATGTGAGGTTGGCAGGGCATACTGCCCAGCCCCACTGATGCTGCTATTGCCACTTGGCCATGGACAGCTCCTCCCCATCAAAAGCAGCAGCAGTGTGCAGGACTGTCAGGTTGGAGTTGCTTAGTTAGATAGTGCAGGATGATGTAGCTGCAGAGATGTAATCTCCAGGCTCCCAAAACAGTAGTACTAGAAGGGGCACAGACCTTCCCCTGTCTGTTCCACTGGAGAAGCAGGAGTAGCAGGAGCAGGTGATGCAGATGCAGCCCAGAACCCAGCTGAAGTCATCTGCAGAGGCAGTGGAGCAAAGCACCGAAGACTGCTGCTAGCCCCAGCTGGTATCTAGAACCTCAGAGGACAGGACCATGGGATGGGAGAGAGAGTGTAAAAGTCATGGTTCCTTTCAGAAAGTAAGCTGGGTCAAAAAGGGAGTAACTTGGCTGGGCTGGACTGGACTGTTGTTTCTCAGCAGCTAAAAACCCTACTTGCTTCTTTGGGGTATTGGACGGGGAGGGATGGTTAGGCTGCAGACTGGAGGTATACTTCTTATGGGAAAAATTTGTTGGGTACTTGTCATTTTCACCACTCATTGTGCCTTCTGGAAACAATTAACTACCGAGGTATAACTGTCATTATACAGGGAAGGAACTAGAATTAAGAGGGATCAGGACAGGTTTCTTCTTGAAGGTGAAATTTTAGCTGTGACTTGAAGGAGGCCAGGAAAGTAAAGAGGTGGAGATGAGAAGTCACTGCATTCCAGATATGGGGGGAAAAAAACAGTGAAAATGCCCAAAGCCAGGAGATGGCGTGACTTAGGTGAAGAACAGCAAGGAGGCCACGAGATGAAGAGTATTGGGGGGAGTAGACTGGGGGTCAGCTAAGGGGGAGAAGGTGCTTGAAGACTAGAAAAAGTACGTGCAAGTATGCAAGAAGTATGTGCAAGAGTTATTATGAAGGCAAAAGCCAACAGGCGTTGGGAACATACTGGATATGAAAGGGTGAGAGAATATCAAGGATGAAACCAAGGTGGTGAGCTTAGGTGGCTGGGATGAGGATGTTGCTCTTGACAGTAAAAGGGAAGTTTGAAAGGGAGGAGGTTTGGGGGGAAAAGAAGATTGTACTGTGCTTGTGGATTTCCTGAAGCTCTTTGGGGCAGCCTTCTTTTCAGTCGAACAGCCAAATCCAAAATTCTCCATCTCCTGGTGCTCCAATTACTTTCTCTGGCCCTGAGTCTGAGTCCCAGGGCTTTTGCTTCATCCTCCAGCCACCACAAAGGTGGACGATGGAATGAATCTGTCTCTCCTCTGGCTGAGTTTGTCCCAGCTTATATGTTCTACACTCAGTGTAAACCAATCATTATATCACTAGGGAACCATTATTTGTTGTAAGATTAAATCAGTCATACTGAACTAGAGAACTATTAATCACCATGCTAAACTAGATAACCATTGTCTCATCGATTCCACTGACTTAACACCTTGTAAGAACCCTTGTTTCAGAGTTCTGGCCCATGACAGATGATGGGTTCAGTTTTGGATGTGTTGACTTTAAAATGCTTAAGTCAACCAGATCAACACATCCAATAGGCAACTGAAGATGTAAATTTAGAGATTAGCAGAGAAGTTGGGGAGAATTTGAGAATCATTATCTTAGATTTAAATAGTAATTAAATTCATGGAAAGTGATGAGATCACTGAGTGAAGTAGTATAGAATGAGAAGAGAAGAGGATCCAGGACAGAAACTTGAGGAACACTCATGGCTAGTGGGTATGATCTGAGGACCCAGCAAAGGAATCTGAGAAGGAGCTGTCAGAAAAGCAGGAGAAGCAGGAGGCATTAGATTCAGGAAGACCTGGAAATAAGAGAATATAATGGAGAAAAGGATGACTCATAGCATTAAAGATTGCAGAGAGATCAAGAAGGATGAAGACTGAGAAAAGGCAATTGAATTTGGCAATTCAACAGTCCTCAGTTTCTTTGGTTGCTGTTGTTCACCCTTTGTTTCAAAGAGAATCATGGCCATGATCACCACATGCAAGTGCGTAGTTTTGTTTCAATGAAGAAATTAGAAGTCAGAATGGAGAGAGTTAGGAGAGTGGGAGGAGGGAAAGAAGAGGCACCAAAGTCCCTAAACAATGAGATCAATGAAAAAAAAGCAGGACTGAATGTAAAGGGAAAATCTGACAATGAAGACCTGGCACATGTCCCTGGATTATTGGTGCTGTGTATAAAACACAGAGCAATCTCCACATATCAGTAAGCTGAATCTGTACATCCAAAAATCTAACGTCCTTGCCCCCAGGCTTCCACCCACCTAGAGTGCTGCACAGACACTGAGAGCTACATAATACTTGACATTCACAGCCCAGCTTCTTAAAATTAACGGGGTGATTGGTTCTATCTTAAAAAGTACATAATACAAGGGCAGCTAGGTGGCCCAGTGGATAGAGCACCAGCCCTGAAGTCAGGAGGACCCGAGTTCAAATCTTCCTAGCTGTGTGATCCTGGGCAAGTCACTTAACTCCATCCTCAGAAAAAAAATTTTTTTTAAAGTACATAATGTCTTCAATAATTTTGTCAACAGGCCCTGGGAGAATATACCACAGAAGACATCTTGAATGAATTTAACATATACATACACATACACACATGTGATTGTGTGTATGTATGTGCGTGGGAATGGAGGGATATATACTGTACAATCTGAAAGACTTCATCTCATGCTTCTAGCCATTGGAGAGGACTACTGTAAATATTTAGTGTTCAGAAGTGATTGGCTTTCCTAACAGGAGAGTTTCTGAAGTGTACTATTTCATTTTTTTCTTTTTATGTCCCTATTTTAAATGCTTAATAAATGCTGGTTGAATTAAACTGGATTAAAGTGATATGACGGAGTCTTGTGAATAATTGAGATCATCTGAGATAAGGTAGTGTGAAGTACTGTAACAACTGCTAGGTCTTATAATGGTAGATTGTTTTTTATTAAAATTTCTATTAAAGGGAAGCAATAAATTGGGAAACAATTTTTATATTCAAAGGTTCTGATAAAGGCCTCATCTCCAATTTACAGAGAATTGACTCAAATTTATAAGAAATCAAGCCATTCTCCAATTGAGAAATGGTCAAAGGATATGAACAGACAATTCTCAGATGAAGAAATTGAAACTATTTCTAGTCATATGAAAGAGTGTTCCAAATTACTATTGATCAGAGAAATGCAAATTAAGATAACTTTAAGATACCAGTTGGAGAATGGCTGAATAAATTATGGTATATGAATGTTATGGAATATTACTGTTCTGTAAGAAAGATCAGCAAAATGATTTCACAGAGGCCTGGAGAGACCTACATGAACTGATGCTCAGTGAAATGAGCAGGACCAGCTCACAATAGCAACAAGATTATACGATGATCATTTCTGATGGACGTGGCTCTCTTCAACAATGAGATGATTCAAAGCAGTTCCACTTGTGCAGTGATGAAGAGAACCAGTTATATATACCCAGAGAGAGGGCTGTGGGAACTGAATATGGCTCACAATATAGCACTTTCACTCTTTTTGGTGTTTGTTTGCTTGCATTTTATTTTGCTTCTCTTTTTTTCTTGTGCAGCAAAGCTGGAAGACAGAAATTCTAGAAGGATATTGCAACAAGCGGGGACCTCATATCTGCCTCCTATGACCTTTGACCATCTATGAAGACTATACATGAGTTTACAAAAAAGGTAGAAGCAAGAAGTTCTAGTAATAAAACAGGAGCCCTCACATGCCTGGCATGAAGTCAGGACGATCTAAATTTAAATACCTCAGATATTCACTAGCTGTGACCCTGGACAAATCACTTAACCCCATTTTCCTCAGTTTCCTCGTCTATAAAATGAGCTGGAGAAGGAAATAGCAAACCACTCTGGTATCTTTGCCCAGAAAACTCCAAATGGAGTCATAAAGAGTCAGAAATAACTGAAAGAAATGAATAACAACTACATCACAAGAATAGAAGGATAGGTTGAGGCTGGAACTCAATAAGAGAATAGAAATAGCATGAATGAGATGGGGGAGGGGGAAATTGGCTCACCAGTTCCTAACCATTCAAAGATTGTGTGAAGTTTAAATCTCTGCACAATGACTGGTAGAGACTGGTGAGAAATAGCTTCATTAATCCATTGAGTTCACTAAAGATCTGTCTCATAGGAGCAGTTTGAAATCTTACTCTGGCATAGGTTTAGGTACCCCAGATGGTAAGGATCAGAGTATGTTTTGTTCAGGTCTCTAGGGTGTATTTGCTTCAAAACAGAAGGAAAGTTTCTCACCATGTAAACTTCAGTTAGTTAGCTGATTCTTTGATAATATACCAAAAGCAGTCTCTTTGGGTTCATTTTGGCTTCCAGATGGAGGTTGTAATCACTTTCTTCCCAGAGTGCTTTTCCTCATGTATTTTAGTAGTTTGGAGTCTTACAGGAGATTTCACAAAAGAAACACACATACCCAGGGACTGGAAGTGGGAAGGAGAAGGGCAAAAAAGACAGACAGAACCAGGGCAAAAAGTGACACCATCAGCTTGCTCAATGACAGTCTGCTTCATGGTGAGGGCCAGAGGTTTATAGAGTTGGAACAAGTTCTTCCTCAAGCACAACTGATTAGTTTCCCATTTGCTGTCACAGACAGTAAGGAGATGGGAATCGACAGTCAATGTCACAAGCATGGATCATAGCAGTTTGCAGGTAAAAGATTCCAGAAAAGGGTCAGAAAGTTGGATTAGAGGGCTGTCCAGACTGAAAGTAGCCTTGCCACAAAAGAAGCTAAGTCCCCTATGTAGCCCTATCAGTCCTTGAGAGTAAAGTTATATAATCTATGGAAGAATAATTTAGTTTTATAGGACTTTATTTTTCTTATATTCCAGTGAAAGCAGGCAAGTGAACAATGAGATTTCAACATGATTCCCCTCTATTGTGAAATACATATAGCTTTTATTCAGATAGCACTTTACAAGGCACTTTGCACATAACCTTTGATATGTTGTGCAAGATTATCCTCATTTCACCTATGTAGAAATTACAACTCCAGAACATGAAGGGATCTGACTGAACTCATACAGCTGATAAGTAGAAGACCCCAGTGGTTAGCCTGAGGTCTTTCATCTCCAAATCCAATGCTCTTTCCATTGCGTTTTACTGTAAAACTTCCCTGACTTGACCATCATCTAAAATCACTATAGGATATGACTCCAGCAACATTAAAAGATTATAAACCTAACATTCTAAGAGCATATTTCCCTAATATTACAGCAACTCTATAGAAAATATGGAGATACATATTCATCAGAAAATGGCAAAAGTTTAAAGTCTGGACTGAAAGAAATTCACATTTATAAGATACCCCTGGAATAAGCTACATGGTCACTTGCCTCCTCCATATAAGCCTAAGAATGACCATAGCCTTACATAACCCTTTTTTATGCAGAGTAATCAGAGTGGCCTTTGACATGGGTATGATTATAGTATGATACTTCCTATCCTTATCCCCACCTACCTCCTATTTCTCTAGCAGTGTTCAATAGCCAGGAGCAAGAATGCAGAACTTCTCATTTTAAATTATCTTTCAAATATATTTTATTTAAATTTCACTAGGGCAAAAATATTCCTCTTATGGCCGAGAAGTGGAGTGTGAAAGTATTTACATAATATTCAATGTATATTTGTGGATTGAATCAACCAATCAATCAGTGGGTATGATTGAGAAACGTCTGAGAAAGTTGTATTTTCAGAATGAGAAAGGAAAGAGACTGCTGTGTATTTTCTACAACACCAAGTTCAAATATAGGGGAGAGGCCAATTTGTTTTTTAAAAAAAATCACTTTAATTTATATTAGCCAGAAACTGGAAACTACTTGTATGGGTCTTAATGAGTGGATGCCTGAATAAAATTATCTTTGTGCCCCTCCAAAGCATCTCCTTCTGTCCTTTACCACCATCTCTCCTCCATTAAATCCCTGTTCATATGCTCTGGGGGGTAAGGTGATTTGTAGAAGCTTTCTGGTCAGCCTACACTATTTGGCAAGCACACTTTGCTCCTGGGGACTAATTCAGTCACAACCATGAACTTTCAAATTAGATTCTGATCAGTTTGTTCATATCCAATTCTGCCTTTCTTCTGCCCCCCATTAACCCTCTTTTGTCTCACTACCCATTGCAGCTGTCCAAACCTGGTACCCAGCCACAGAGGAAGGCAGCCAGGATCCTTTCCCAGCCAAGTGTTGAACTGCCAAATAAGAACCCTAAAAAAAACCTAGAGCAGCCACTTCCCAGAGTTACCAGACAGGGCTTATGTTTACACAACACCAATGGGGTGTGTAATGAATTCTCTCCACCCCAGAAACCTCTTTATGGGAGATCTCTTCGGAGTGATTATGCTGTGCCTTCTGTGTATCTATGCTAAATGACTGTGGAATATGATAAAAGACTACAGCTAATTGGTGACAGTTGTAAGGGGAAAAGCAGAAATGGTTCCATTTCGGAGGGAGACAAATTTGATCTGGAGGTCAGGAAACAATAGATCAAAGCAGAATCCAGACTACTGGACTGCAGAAGGCAGAGGTCAATTAGAGAAAGGATATGTTCAATGGGAACTGGGGACCAAAAGACATCAGTTTCCTGGGCTTCCTCAAGAGAGCTCAGTGAGAATTTGGTAAGGAACTCAGCTTATCTTTATAGGTAGAATTAAACACAAAGGAAAACTAAACTCTTTAAAATATTAATTCCCCCTCCTATTTGTCTGAGTGCGGGGATAAGTATGTACAAAAGATGGTTATCTGACTTTAAAGAAAAAGAGAAGTTAGAGAAGACGTTGTTACTAATGCTATTCAAAATATTCCAACAAATATTTACTCTGCTACACAAAAAGAGCGAAGGTGTAGCCATTCTGGGTGCCCTGTGAATGAGAGGGAATGTCCCGGGTTTTACATTAATAAACCAGAATAGCTTTTAGTTAAACTGTAAGTTTCTCACAAGAATTCTGAAATGGTCATGGCTCATTCTACAAATGTTGAAACTAAGATTGAGAGTAGCAAAGCAATGTATTCGAGGTCATGTGGTCCATTGAATGAAAGAGGCAAACCTAGAATCTAGGTCTCCAGACTCTTAGAACTGTGTTCTTTCCACTTCAAATTATTTCTCTAATGAAACTATAAATAAAACGAAGGCCTTATCCTCATGGAGCTTACAATTTAGTAAAGATGAAGACTATGGTCTTAAGTTGCAACCCAAGCCCCAAACAAAGCCCAATAGTATGAGACACTTCACTAATGGAAATCAGTGTGCTGAGCCCAAATGAGGAGCAGGGCAGAGCTGTCCAGAGCAAGAGAAAGGAGGCACCTCATTTCTGTAGTCTCTGTGGGCTCCAGTCTCTTTGCACTCTTGAGTCTGTTCTTGGCTCTTTTGGCTTCCACCACATAAACAGAAAATGTGTGAGATTCTAATCTGTCTTCAGGAAAAACATTCTGGGAAGAAACCAACATATACATTATTGATCATGCCCTTATGATAAAGTACTACACGGTGGGTGAGTTGGGCAGAGAGAAATTGGAGAATAGATTTTTAAAAAATTATTCCCTAACACAAGCAGGAAGAAGGCTCTAATAATGATCAGTTTAATTCCATGGTCCCACTCTCTGCAGTTAATCCAGTCAGAAATCCAAGTTATGTCAAGTCCTCTATAAAATAACTTATGGCCCATGGTTTCCCTTCTTTGGTCAGTCTGCCACAGGCACTCTGCCTTGTGTCTTTTCTCTTCCCCCAAACCATGTGATATCATTCCTAATTCACTATGCTTCCTAACCCCACTTCTCCTCCTTACAGCTAACTAACTCTTTTAGGGTGCTAAGTCCCTTTCAGTATTTAGCCTGGTAAGGACATGCCCCACCTACATGGGGTGCTCCCTTTCTAATTGTGAGTTCCACTGAGGAATTTGTCTTTCATGTGCTCTCCCACTCTATTTCATATTTACCATTCCTGGTGTCTATTGCATCCCTTCATTTTGTCTGTAACCCATTCCCCTAAATAAATAAATCTTTTGCCAGAATGGCCATTGTGAATTCTTCACATGACCGAATCCCAACTTTTGGTGCTTCTCCTAAAGCACCTCACCTGGTACCTAAATAACATTTAGTGCTACATCAACCCCCTCATTTATTCCCAGCTTGTTATACATTGCAGTCTTCTTACGCTTTATACTCTTCCTATCCCCCACTCCCCAAATGCTCTCCAACCCAGTGTCAATGGTTTCCTTTCTATTCTTTAAACAAGCATCCCCCAACTCCAGCACATTCACTGGCCACCTCTAAAGCCTGGAATTCTTTCCTTCCTCATCTCCATCTCCTGGCTTCCCTCAAGTCCCTGTTAAAACTCTACCTTTCACATAAGCCTTCCCCTATTCCTCCATACTTCTAGTATCTGCCTTCTGTTGATTATTCCCAATATATCCTGTACAGAGCTTGTTTGTACATAGTTTTTTGTTTTGTTTTGTTTTTCATGTTGTCTCCCCTGTTAGACTCTAAGTTCTGTGAGGGCAGGGACCTTCTATTGCTTTTCCTTGTGTCCTCAGTTTTTAGCTCAATGCTGGGCACATAGTAGGCATTTAACAAATGTTTACTGACTCACTCACTGAGTGGCAGATTCCTACAATAGCATAGTGAGGTAAATGCTATTTTAAATCTTCATTTAATAATAAGGCTACAGATAGTGAAAGAGGTTAATTGGTTTGTGCAAGGTCACATGACTAGCAAATGTGTAAAATTCAGGTCTTCTTGGCTCTATTCTGCTCTTTTATTTGCTATACCACCTAGCTACCTTCGATTTATGATCTGTTGAATTTGTAGCCCTCCTAAGAAATATGACTTTTTTAAAAAAATGTTTAAAAAATAGTTTTAAAAAAATAAGTTGCTTTGGTGCCTTTTGTTTTTACATCTACTATTTCTGAATATATCTCCTCTCTTCCTCCCCACCAACTCCAACAACATGGCTCCAGCAATGCTCAGTAACTAGAGCAAGAGTAGAGAACTTACTGAAAAACATCTTTCAAATATATTTTCTTAAAAGTTCACAAGGGGAAAAAAAATCCTCCTTAGGGCTAAGAGATGGAATACAAACATGGTCATCTTTACAAAATTATTTTATGAAGCATATGAAACCTCCATTGTCACCACTACAATGCATAACAAGTATACACTTGGATTAAACCAAATTTCACTTTTAAGTCATTGACATGGAATGAAAACGATCTATTGAGATAGTAGGGATAGTAGCTACAGAGTCACAGAGCACCTCATTACTACACTAAGTAATTTATATTACAAACACTAAATAATACATTAAGTGCCACCTACTGGTTCCCAAAATCATATCCACTATCCCACCTCTAATTTGTACAGGATTTCAGCTGGAAGACAGCTTAAGGATCATCAAGTCCAAGTATCTTGGCCAATTTACACAGGTAGTAAATGAGAGAAATATAACTCAAGTCCCTATCTTCTGATTCCAAATGTACACCAATGGAACAGCTTTGCTTCCATTTTTTTTCCAGACAAACATTTCAAAACAGTATTGGGGACCTGTGCAGTATTAAATCTTGAGGGATGAGGAAGAAGATTAAGAAAAGAAGGAGAAGAAAAAGAAGGAAGAGGAGGGAAAAGAAGGAGGAGAAGAAGAGAAGAAGCAGAAGGAGGAAGAGGAAGAGAAAGAAAAGGAAAAAAGTAGGAGGAGGGGGAAGAAAGGAGGATAAGAGGAGAGACAGAGAGAAAGAGACAGAGAGACAGAGACAGAGAGAGAGAGAGAGAAGAAGCCTTAGACAAATGCTCTCTCCTTTCCCAACCCCAACCTTTATACATAGCTCATCCTTCACCAGAATGTTGGAGTGGAGAGAATGCTGAATCAGATTCTGCTACTACTTAGTTTATGATCTTGGACAAGTCACTTAAAAGTGATTTTCCTATGATTTATCCAAGGGAATTGTTATTCAGAAGTAATTGCAATATCAATGGCTCAAAGGAGAACTTGTACTTATTTTTTCACATTTATCAATTTTATTTTTTAGGTTATGGAATAAATTAAGCATTTCTATGAAACTACAAATCTATTGTATATAAATTGTTATTCTTTTAAAATATATAATAAAGTTCACCATGTAAATTTCCCTTTTTTTCTTTCCCTCCTCTTTCCCCTTTTTACCCAGAGGTGGCTACTGTTAGGCACAAAGAGGTATATATGTAAAATTATACAACACTTGAAAGCAAGAGGAAGAGGAGTGATCTAGGAAGGACTTGAATAGTGACTACCATCCTGGAAAATTAATCACAAATTGTATTTTAACAAATGCATAAGATTTTTCCTGTTCCTATAAATGTTATCTTGAATCATCTTGGTCTAGAGAGATGTCCATTGACAATGAATTGAACATCTCTCTCCAAGATAAGTTTTAGGGAGGTTGAGACTTGCCCAGTTTTTTCAGTCATGTCTGACTTTTTGTGACCTCATAAGGGATTTTCTTAACAAAGGTACTGAAGTGATTTGCCATTTCCTTCTCCAGCTGATTTTACAGATGAGGAAACAGGGATAAACAGAGTTTAAATGACCTGCCCAGGGTCACACAGATCAGATTCGAACTCATGAAAATGAGTCTTGCTGATTCCAAATCCAGTGCTCTATCCACTGCACCACTTATCTGCCCCTGTGACTTGTCCAAGTCACATAGGTAGTATACCTCAGATGTATGATTTGCATACATGTCTTTTGACTCCAGAGCCAGTGTTTTCTATGATGTACCTCACTACCTCCGTTCTTTTGTGCTCCCCAACTCCAAATAAATCAAATTTAAGCAACCTCTTCTAAAGTTTTGCAAATTACCAAGTTCCACACCAATTACACCAGTTAAACCCCCTTAAGATAAGTAATCCCAATAGGGCACCCCAAAACTTCTCATTAGAAAGCTTAAATCTCTGTTTCTGTTCTCCCTCTCTCTGTGTCTGTGTTTCTCTGTCTCTCTCATACACACCCACAGTCACAAATCACAAGTGCTAGGGCTCACACACTTATCTACTTGCTCTTGTTTCCACACACTTTCAGTTCTCCAGTACACTCCACACTAAAAAACCAGAAGATAACTTCAAATATTCCTGCTCCTCTGAGTAACATCATTAGAAGACTGTCTGGAGTAATCAATATACCATCATGATAGCTTTAAGTCTTTTTGCCTCAGTTACCTTCAAGTTGAACCTTCCCAGAGACTAATAGAATATTGTTTCCATCTATCTATGGACATATAAAGGTCATATCATACGGAATTAGCTGAATGAGGTGGCTTTTTTGAGCAAATGAGGACCCTTTACCCAGAGACTCTCAAGGTAAAAAGCAAAAAAGGATTTATGACAATCTCACAAGAAAGAGCAACTCTCAACAGACAAGGTACCAGTAGAGGAGTGTAAAGTGTAAACTGCAAAACACAAGATCCTAACTGGAAGGTCCCACCCTGCCTTCTAACTTTTTTTCCCATTGGCTGGGGAGTTCTAATTTACCCAAAGTCCAGAAACAAAGAAAACTAGTCAGTAACTCCTCTTTACTCTAATAAGTACCTAAATGCTAATGAAAAGTTGGGGGGAGAGGAAGCAGGAAGGAAATCTTTGTTTATCTAAGAAAATCAAGAACTGGCAGCTTTTAGCTATAGCTCAACTTGTTATTGCAAAGTCTCAAGTCACAATTAGGGCTTAAGTCAAGGTTCTATTGTTAGGAGAGGGCTTCATTCAATTTACCCCATTCAATCCCTCCTCTTATTTATTAATCTTGCAAGACCTCCCACACCATTCTTGATACAGTTTCTCATTCTTCTTGTTTGGTTTCCAATCCCTCTGGACCTAATTTTTTTCTCTCCTGAAGTCCATCCTTACCTTTTTAATACTCCAAGTCTAACTGGGCTTCCTCCCCTCCCCCCCTGCAGCCCAGGCTGTTCAATCTTTACCATCCTGACAAGTAATATCTGTACTACCATTGTGATAAGCTGCATCACACAGGGAAGGCAGACAGGGAGTAGTAACATGATTCCACTTAAAGCAATCAGCAGGAACCAAAGAGCCTGTTTCCACTAGCTGCCTCCAGAGCAGGACCACCAAGAGGTATTAAATGGGGAGGACCAGGTGTGGAATGGGACATGGGCCAATTTTCTGATGTCTTTGGCAATTTTCTTCTCTACTTGCCCATTATTATCAATTTTCATACAGCAAGTGGATCCATCTTCTTCACCCAACAAGTAGTCTAATACCAATCTATGCTGGAGTACTGCTTCTCTAGTCTAAATGGCCTGGTCTGCTAACAAATCCAGTGTCTGTCATCTGGTTAGTAATTATTTCTACCATGGCCTGTAGTCTAATGACCTTATTCAGCATAGAAATTGAGGTTCTCTACCCCCAACTCTCATCTGGGGAACCATCTATCATCCCAACCATTTGTGTCCCCAGTAATTAGAGTAGGTAACTCTTCACAAATAAAGATACCTACCAGGAAAGTCAGCAACAACAGAAATGCTAAAAGAAACAGACAGACATATGCATCTAGCAACAGATGGATGACTAGAACAAATACACACTTATCTACTTATTTAGGAAATAATGACCATTTATTTTCAGATAGGAAACTGCAAGATCTTATATATATGAATGTGCTCATAGAAGCTATGAACTTCTATTGAATATTTGCCCTGATAATAGAAATTTGCTATAAGAGGAAAAAAGCAAGAATGTGATTATAATCAAAAACTGGTCCTTTAGGCCTCAGCCTGAGAGCACATACATGACAGGATAAAGCATCCTTAGCTAATTGTATGAAATAACAATTCTACCTATAGTCAGACTCAGGAATAACCAGGTGGGTTCTTGTTTGAAGGAACACCACTGAGAAAATGAGTCAGAAGGATCCCACCTTAAGCAGAGGCCAAGATTGTCCTCCCAACTCTTGCCCAAATATTAACCTCCACCTGTAACAGTTCAGAATCACATTCCTTTGAGTAGCTTCTGGCATATTCCTTTCAGATGATGAATTATTGGCTTGATGATCCATCAGACAATCATATATGAATGCAAAATTTCAAATAATAAAATAATATCAGATACAGTCCCAAGACATTTTATCTCAAATAGCAAGTCTCATTAATCAAAGCTTCAGGGGAATTTAACTCTCAAGGATTACATATTCTAAATAAGTATTGACTTTAATCTTACCTAGATAACAATAAGAGATGCATCCTAGAAAGTTCACAGCTTATCTTCATATCTAAGTAGACGATTTTAAATTCAACATTACACAAATCATTTTACTATAGATGCCCAATAAACAATCTCTATCAAAATATGTTCAGGTATTAACCATTTTCTAAGGGACAAAGACCTAGAGCACCTTCTCATAATCTCCCTATACAATGGAAACAACTTTAAGATGACACACTACAACCAATTAAAACTCGCATAGAATATAGAAAATACTGTCCTAATTTCACATGAATGAACCCTATCAGAATTAACATTAATAATTTCTTCATCCTAAAAAATGTTAATTCAACTTTCTCCAATCAAGGAATCCCTATAACCTTTTCTGGAAATATAAATGACAGGTACAACACCAATATTATTAAAAATTCCTCGAAGTACAATTAATCTCCCCTCTCACCAAAACCTTCCTAATTGTCCTGGTACAAAGTCAATTTTAGAGGTTATAAATTGTCCTTAACTGTCCATTCTTAAGGTTCCTCCACAGGTCCCTTAACCCTGGTGTTCTCAGCCTCCAGACTGCAGTCTCAGTCATGTGTAACATCTAGTAAGGTCCTTCCCACTCCACTTCTTCCAGGATTTAATAAGCACTCACTCTCTTGGAACTGCAGACTCCAAAGGTGTTACCTGAGCCAGCAATCCTTGCTTCCTAAGGACTAAAAGGGATGAGGACACTGCCAGTGTGTAATTCCTTTAAAACTTATCTTTTGTTTCAGTAGAGGGTCTTTCCTTTTCTCCTCCTAAAAAAAACCAAACCAATTTCATATGGAGAAAATCCCATATCTATTCTGGGGATATTCTAATTCTTTAACAAAGCAATAGACAAATATTTGGTCCAAGGCAATTTAGTCTCTAACCTCAATTTAGCAATCCATTTCTTTTCTTTTCTTTTCTTTTTAATAGCTTTTTATTTACACGATATATATGCATGGGTAATTTTTCAGCATTGACAATTGCAAAACCTTTTGTTTCAACTTTTCCCCTCTTTCCCCCTATCCCTTCCCCCAGATGGCAGGTTGACCAGTACATGTTAAATATGTTAAAGTTAAGTTAAATAACAATATATGTATACTTGTCCATACAGTTATTTTGTTGTACAAAAAGAATCGGACTTTGAAATAGTGTGAAGGAAATCCAAAATGCAGGTGGACAAAATTAGAGGGATTGGGAATTCTATGTAGTGGTTCATAGTCATCTCCTAGAGTTCTTTCGCTGAATGTAGCTGGTTCAGTTCATTATGGCTCTATTGGGATTGATTTGGTTCATCTCATTGTTGAAGAGGGCCACATCTGTCAGATTTAATCATCATATAGTATTGTTGTTGAAGTATATAATGATCTCCTGAGGTCCTAGCAATCCATTTCTTAAGAATCTGATTCATTCTTTCCACTTTCCTTGATGAGATGCCAGGTATATGGAATTACCACTCAATTTGCAATCCCTCTACATTATTTCTTATAAACCTTAGAAGTAAAAAATATTCCGTTATCAGAATCATTGGTTTCTACTAATCCATACTTAGATACAATTTGTTCCAATGTTATTCTATTAATCCTTAAAGCAGTAGAGCTCAAGGGAAAGTTTCCACCCATCCTATCAAATGGTTCACTATAATTAATAAGTCTGAGCTTGGCTAATATAGGCTATTATTTCATTGTTACAGGGAGTAAGTACATTTAAGAGAAATTAAAATGTCAAAATCAGAGCTCTAGATTTAATATTTGTAAAAGCTGTGCCTTATATTGGATATTTTAATAGAGTTGATTAATTATCATGTTGTATTTAAATCTATAAATCACATATACAATACATTCTCTTTCCTTTTGGCTTTTGGTTATACTAAGTCATTCATCATTCTAAGAGCCTACTGTATAGCCATATGTTTACACTTACCTGCAATGAATTATATTTTTGCATTTAATCAATAATCATCTAAGACCTAATCAGTAACATTTCATTGAATCTAAGAGAAAAACACTCCATTAGGTATAATTTATAATGAAAGCAGATGGCATCATTTCTGTCCTCAGGGAGCTTACCTATTAATGGAAAAAACAAATGGAAAACATGAGCAGACAAGCAAAATCACAGTTTTCCTCCTGATGTCATTTCAGCAAAATCTAACTTAAATATTCTGGAGCCAGGTTCCCTCCCTCCTGAGGGACATCTCCTCAATGCTTTCTTATTTATCTTTAGACATATTACACATCTTTCAGATATAATGTTTTGCAATTACACATATTCCTATATACCAAATGTTCTTTCTTTTACTTCTTGTTAAAGAGAAAAAGCAAGATAAACCTTAGAATTCATAATATAGGTAATATTTAACTGATTTTGGACCAAATTTCACAAAATTTATATTATATCCAGCAGGGCTAACAAAATGTTAAACACAAGGAGTAGCTAGGTGGCACAGTAGATAGAGCACCAGCCCTGAAGTCGGGAGGACTAGCCCACCCTTTGTGCCAGAAATGCCAGAGGTCAAAGATGTTGGGGCACCAGCACACACCCCAGAAAAATCCAGGCCAGCAAGGGAGCTCAGCCCCAGCCAGGACAGATTCCACAAGCCTCTCCAAGGGACAGGATCTTGGAAAATCCCAGAGAGGGCAGTTTTTTCCCTTTTGTAGTTTTCCTGTAAGCCTCAGATTCAGGTCGAGAAAAGGCTTTTATTTATGTAAATTAGACATATTTTAAAAATACAATACACTAACTCAAGTTACCCAATAAAGAGACAGTGCCAAGCAACTTAATAATTAGTCTCAAAAACCCTAGAATCTGCTAAAATGTTTTAGCAATTCAATAACTTTAATCATTTCTGCACACCCAAATTGGCCAGTCCACAGAAATGTCAGGGTTTTTTCCCCCCTCTTTGATGTGGCAGTTAAAAATTTCCCCTGTCTCAGAGCTAGTCCTTCCTCTCTCTAGTTAAAAAGTTTTTGCATAAGTCTAATTATGTACAGAATCAAGCACTTTTAAATCCCAAATAGTCAGATCTTTTCCTTTGTAATTCAGCTGAGTGAGAGAAACAAGGGAAGACAAAACATAGGGTCACATATGCACAAAAGCCTACAGCCTTTTTTTAAATCAATCAATCTCAGCCCCACCTAGGGTGGAAGTGAGGAGGGGAGTACAGTGAGAGCGGGTATAGAAGGCTCCTTTGATTTTACACCCAGCCCTCAGGGGATGAAGAATTCCTCCCAGCAGGAGCCTGCCCAAATAAAACAACATTAATTAATCCCTATAGTTTTTGATACTTCATTCCAATTCTTCCTAAAGATAAGTTTTTAAAACTGGTTACTTTCCTTGGGTCTTACCCAGTTTCAAAGGGAAATAAGAGCCTTTCACAGACTCTAACCATTTAAAGTCTTCCAGTCCCAGACCCACTCACCAAAACAGTGACTGTTCTTGTCAAGCGGTTCACCGGCTCCCGTCCCTCATCATTTCTTGCCCTACCTGGGTTGTGCACAACTTCCCTGACCGATTTCAAACTTTTCTCCCTGGTTTGCCCACTTCCATTTTTGCTTTCTCCCAGCGTCTCTCTTCAGGAACTTACCTGATCAGAGCAGGACTTCCTGAGTGAGTGCAAGGACCACCTGAGAATTCTCCCAAGCGTGAATGCCCAAGGATTTGGGATGGGGAGACCCTCCATAAGTAGGAAATATCCCAGAACAAGCCGCCAAAACTGTGTGAGACAGTAATTGTTACTCAAATTGAAACCAGAGACTCTCAAAAAAAAAAAAAAAAAGAAAAAAAAAAAAAAAGGACTTATAAAGATCCCACAAGAAAGGGCAATTCCTAGTATACAAAGTATAAGTAGAAGAGTGTAAAGTGTGACCAGAAGCTCCCACTCCCCTTCTGACTTTTTCTCCCATCGGCTGGGGAGTTCTCATTTACCCCAAACCCAGAAACAAAGAATACTAGTCAATAACACACTCTCTTACTGTATTACGTATTTAAATGTTAATGAAAATTTGGGAGGGGGGAAGGAGGAAATGTTTGTTTATCTAAGATAATAAAATAGCTCCAGCTTTTAGCTATAGTTCAATTTATTATTGCAAAGTCTCAAGTCATAATTAGGGCATAGCTCAAGGCCACACCTCTCCCATTTCCCAGGTTATCCCATTCACAGTGATAATATTATTACATTTCTGTCCCATGCCTGGAAATGGCTGCAAATAAGTAACTCCTGCATTGTCTTAGAAAGCTTGAGGTTATGATCAACAGTGAAGGGGACTTTGCAGGTTATTATTTTTTTTAATCCAAGTTTCCTTTTTACTATGAACTTAAACAGCAAACAGAAATATCTCAGTATACAAAGAATAGAAAAGAGAATTGTATGTGAAGTTATGAACTTTCACAGGCAGTTTGGTATTTTTAACCATACACTAAATTTAACAGGATAGCAACAAAAATGCCTTGCTTATCTCTCTGTCCCCTTCAGAAAGTCTTTTTCTTCTTTATTCTATATTTTCTTAATTTTTCATTTTTTAAAAAATTTCTCTCTTTCTTATATTATCACTATCCATCAACTTGTCCCCCCTCCCAGAAATCCTCCTTTGTAATCTATAAGGAAGAGCCATTAAAACAAATCAATACAAAAGGAGTGCTTTTCTCTTAGATTCAATGAAATGTTACTGATTAGGTCTTAGATGATTAGTGACTGTATTTATGAGAATGCTTCTGATTCGGGTCTAGTGGTAGAGAATTGAGGTATGAGAATCCCCTCTGGTCAGCGCAAGTCCAACCTGAAAGAATTCCAGAACCCAAAAGTCTGAATGGCAAAAGGGATTTTTATTGGCACTGAGAAGCCAGCTTTGCTAGGAAGACAGATTTCTCAGTGCAAGGTCCTGTCAGAGAAATAATAAAATTATTATTAATTAATTTTACTATTAATTAATAATATCACTGAGAAGAGAATGTCTTCACAGCGGTCAAGAGTCCTGGCAGGCAGCTGTGCCAAGAGGAGAGCTCCCTTGGCAAAGCATAAGAGATTTGGAGTTCAGAATTGTCCTTTATAGCAGTCTGAGGCTAGAGCTTCCATTCAAAACTGAATGAGAATCCCTCAATGTTGTCAATGCTACCAGGCTTAGATTTCCAGTTGAAAAAAGAATACTTATCTTGGAGTTTCAAGTCACTCTAGTTTGAGTGGGAGTTGGAGCTACTGGGAGTGGTCCTGGACTAATCTTCAAATCAATAGGGGTGTGATCATATCTCTGGCCAGATCTCCAACTGAATGAGACCACTTAACTGCCCTGAGGGGTGGGTCTCTGTCAGAGGAGAGTTTCAGAGATCACCCCCATCATTTGGACAGTTTCAGGGTTCACCCCCATCACTTCTTTCTGTAACTCTTTACCAAGAAGTAAGAGGTACATTAAAAAAGAAAAGAAGTATGCTACTCTCACCACTCTCCTGAAACCATGACAGCTTGCCATCCATCATTTTCAGCTTCTGCAGAACTCTCCCAGACATAACATAAATATATCATAACACTAGTTTCATCTAGTCTCTTGCTTCCTCCTGCAGTACCTTACATAAGACTGTCCCTCAGAATGAGCTGAAAACACTGACAATATTTTTTCAATAACTCCCTATTTTGGAGTTCAAAAATGTCTCCTTTGAGGGCAGCAATAGGCTGACTCAGCACAGAACATGCTTTGCCCATCAGATGTCTTGCCTGTCACTATTCACTATTTGAATGAATGAGGACGGGTACCACAGCTCTTGCCTTCTACATCACATCTTACACTGGACAGACTAAAAGTTACCATTCAAATGTTTTTATGTTTGGAGGAGGAATTCACAATTACTATTTATTGTAAGTAAAGGAAACCTTTGAAACATGATGAAGGTAGCATTTGAAGAACTGCTGATTGGATTACACAGAGATTTGGCTTTTACATGTTGTTTCAGATATTCTAAATAATGTTCTAATTTTATGGCATACAGAGTGGGTTGGTGAAAAAGAGAAACTTGAGATTAGTAGCCCAGGGAAGAAGTTGAAGTGATAAGGAGCTCCTCTGAAGAGACAGGCAGCAATTTAAGGGGCCCTCTCTGACCACCCCTGTTCATAGTGGATTCCTTTTCTCTCTGAATGTCTAAAGCATTTATTGACCACTTGTTTTGGTTCCTATTGCCATAGCTGCCTTACATAGCTGTTTAAAAAAAAAAAAAATTATAGAAATCTTATCCTGTTAATTATATTAAGCTTCTGGAGTTTAGAAACTGAATTTAAAATTTATTTTATATTTCCTTTACTACTTAGTAGAATGTCTTGTGCCTAGTAACATTCTCTTGAATGAATGAATGCAATAATGAATCAATCAGTCTTTCAAGATTGCTTTGATGGATCATATTGATATTAAATTAATTTCATAGTGGCCCTGGATTTGGAGAACTGACGTAGTTTCCAGAGATAGGGAAACAGATATCATTTGCTTATAGGATGTATGTTTTAAATCATATCAAACATGTTTGGAACACTGACAGGACACAAAAATAGATCCCATGAAAAGAAAGAAAGAGATCCTGTCTCAATGACCAGTTTAAGAGTTCATTGTTCAACCTCAACTCTAATATAATTTGGTATCACATTTTCCCCCGTGTTCCCTACCCCAAGATCAGGTTAAAAATAAGCAGAAGTAAGTATTCTAAAGTATCATATTTCCGTTTTTCAACTTGGAAAAAGTTGAGACTTGCAACTTTGTCACGTACGAATTTTTATTACAGCTTATAACTGAGTTACTGCCACATGATTGTTCCATTTGGGCAGGGAGTGCCTCGATACAGCTAAAGCCTATGTTATACATGGAGAATTAAATAGCTTACCGTTACCATGATAGGATGACCAATATAGAGACTAGTCTTTCATGCTCTGGTTCATATTCTCTAAATCTGGTTTCAGTTTCATGGCTATAAAATTGCCTCTGATCCTGAACTTTCCATAAGAGTTATTCCCAGGAGTCTCCCAAACATGTCTAATGGTGAAGGGATTGCTTTCCCTAAGCACTAGCTAACATCTTGAGCCTATCCTTAGTCCATTACTACTTCTGTGACCCTTAACCTCTCTCAGCCTCAGATTCCTCATCTGTAAAATGGGGATAATTATAGCCAAATAACAAATAAGATAAGCTTTGCAAGTCAAAAATCACATATAATAACACATAATAGTCAAAAAACTGGAAATTAAAATAACTAAACAGATTATAGTCTAGAAAGGTAATAGAATGTTTTTGTTCCAGTTTCAGAAGAAAATAGGAAGATTTAGAAGGATTGATGCAGAGCACTGTGGACAGAATTAAGAGAACAGTTTATTCATGCATAACAATAGCACAGAAAAAAAAAAAAACAACTTTGAGAGACTTTGAAACTCTGATCAATCACAAATCCAAAAGAATGAAGATGAAACATGTTTCTCACCTCCTACTAAATAGATAAGGAACTTAAAAAGCAGAAAGGGACCCATTCTCAGACATGTCTAATGTAGGAGTTTGTTTTGAAGATTATGAAACTATGTATTGAGGGCTTTCCTTTTTTAATTTGCTCAATGTGAAGGGGGTGGAATATTAATATTTAATAATTTTAAAATGCCTATTAATTGAAAAATATTTTAAAACTTTTTTAAAATTAAGAAAACTGCCTTTTTTCTTTCTTTTTTATTGTTATACATTATGAAATAAATATGATGAAAAACAAAATATAAAATTACTTTTATTTTAAAAAATAATAAAGATAAAGGCCTAAAGTTAACAAAATATCAGATTTCTACTCCCAGGAAGTCATTCAGATCTTAGTAACTCTAAACAAAGAACCGTAGAAAAGGAAGACCTTTCCCTTTTCTGTATCCTGGCTTTTCACTCCTTTGAATTATTTAAGGAATTAATATGTTCTTATAGGGTCACATACTGACTACCTACAAAGTCTAGGGATTGGACACTGACCAGAAGAGATAATGAGAGACAATTTACAACCTAAAAAATGGTCAGATTTATACTAAGAAAAAAGGGGCCATCCAGATAACCAACCACTCATTAGCAAATGAGACAGCTATCTCTGTCTCTTGGTATATTCCAGTGAACCAGGGTTATAGGAAGGAATGGGGGCAACATTTCTAGAGGAACATCTGTGATCTCAAGGATGTGTGCCCATCTTTGTCATCAATAGTTATTATTTCTAACATTAAGTATGTACACTGCGTCCTCAGCATGGGTGGAAGAGTCCTCTCAATAAAATTTAAAGATGGTGATAAAGTTTTGGCTTTCTTGAGGATGCTTCAGTTAAAAGATTTCAAATTCATTTTTCTGAACCTTCTCTGTAGGCAAATAGGAAGTTAAGGATCACTCTGTACTCTCTCTCATCCTGCTTACTTTTCAACAGTCC
The DNA here is from genome assembly GCF_048593235.1 of Sminthopsis crassicaudata. Lineage (NCBI taxonomy): Eukaryota > Metazoa > Chordata > Mammalia > Dasyuromorphia > Dasyuridae > Sminthopsis > Sminthopsis crassicaudata. The sequence goes on along the minus strand of NC_133617.1, from coordinate 372,539,869 downwards.
ATCTGAGCCTCAGAAATGCAATTTTCAGAAAGTAAAGAAGGGAATGAATGTTTCTGATTATGCTTTTCTATGATATTATGAGAGGAAAAGAATACTTAAGATTCAGTTAGAATAATAAACTATTCCCAAGAAATTATTTGTGTTTTGTTGATTAAATTTGACGATTATTTAATAAGCATCTATTATATATAAGTCACCATGATAAGTACTTAGAGTGTAAAGACTGTCTGTCTGTCAAAGAATTTACATTCTACCAAAGTGAAAGATGGGGGTTAGGGGGGAAAAATCATTATGGTTTCTTATTTGAAATATATAGTATTCTTATTCTTAAGTTCATTGAAAGCCAAAAAGTAATAAATTGGAAGACTAGTAACTTTTTTATTCACATCTGATATATGTGAAAATTTTCCAAGCTTCCAATGTCACTAACTAGATCAGGTTCTGATCTTCCCTATGTTTCAAGATCACTTTTTCTGATCTTGAATCAGTACCCTATGTAGGACAACAGGGATCAGGGCTTTGCCCTGGAGTAGTATACTTAAAGAGTACAAAAATTCTAAATAATAATTTTAAGAAATTGTTCATCTTTTGCATGGAAATGGCTATTAATGAGAGTTATTAAACTAGAAAGGTATAAGACATATACTTCATTTCCTTCCCCCAGCAGTCCAAGCATTGGTCTACCCAGCAGCAGCCTCCTGGGGTCTCTTCCCTACTGCATGTATGTGCACTTATGCACACATATACTCACTGACACACACACATGTGGTAGTGTCATAGGGAACTCTGCTCCACAAGTGAATTAATCTTTTTTTTTTTTCACATTATGAATTACTGCTTTCCATCATACTACTTTGGGCCACATATCCATTCTGTTGCCAAATCTCATGGCTTCTACTTTCATAAAATCTCTTCTCATGCTTTTCTTTATTTTTCTCTATTCATTCAACCACAGCTATAATATAAAACCTTTTCATCTCTGGCTTAGACTACTAAAATAGTCTTTCAATTGGTCTCTCTGCCTGGTCTTCCCCCCAACTTCAATCCATACTCCATCCAGGTGCCAAGGTGGTTCCCTAAAGCCCACTATTTCCTCCTCTGCCCCATCTCACATGAAGAGATGGCTCTTCTTGCTAAAACACACCTGGATGTGCATAAATGATCTCTCTCCTTCCTTCTTCTCCAGCAGATTAGGCCTCCATCATTCTCTCACGAATCTTTAATGTCCCTTTCTACACACTTCTCCATAGCCTACACACTTGTCAATGATTGTTGTCCTATATTTCTCCTCTCTTTTGTGATTAAAGTCCTAGGGAATAATAGAATAGTAATAGAAGGCTAACTTCTTTTCCTTCTAGTCCCTTCTTAACTTTGAGCTGTCTGGCTAACAATCTCATTATTCAACTGAAACTGTTCTCTCCAAAGTTGCCAGTGATCTCTTAATTGTCAAATCTAATCTCCTTTTCTCAGTCCTCATTCTTTACCTCTCTACCACTTTAACACTATTGATCACCATCTTCTCTTTGATTCTCTCTTCTCTCTAAGCTTTCATGACCCTGGATCTCATTCTGTTTGACTTCTCCCTCTCAGTGTTTGTCCAGGTTGTACCCATTAATCCTGGGGTGCACTAGTATTTTGTTATGAGCCCTCTTCTCTTCTTCCTTTATACTATTTTACTTGGTGATCTCATCAACACCCATGGATTCAACTATCATGTCTATATAGATGATCTATAGATTCAGCCCTGACTTTATTTTGCATCTTCTATTGCCAATTGGACATCCTAAGTTAGAGTTTCCACAGATACCTTAAACTTAACATATCCAAAACTGAATTCATTATCTTTCCCCCAAAACTCCATCTCCCAACTTAATGCATTTTTACTGACTGGCTTCCATCATGAGATTCTCTCCTTTCTCATCTCTCTCTCTCCTGGCTTCCCTATCTTCCTTCAGGTCACAGCTAAAATCTCACATTCTCCAGGACTTTCCCATTCTCCTTTAATGCTAATTCCTTCTCTTTTAAATTCTCTCCAATTTAACCTGTATATAACCTGTTTTAACATGGGGAGGGGAGGGTCTTTGAGAAAAAATAACTATTTTTTTGCTTTTATGAGTATCTCTTGCACATAGAAGGCACTTGGTAAATGCTTGTTGACTAGACTTGCCCAGCCTAGGTCTGATCAGATTCACCTCACTGTTCAATGAACTCCGGTACTTTTCCCTCATCCTTACATCTTTTGTTTGGTATTTAAAGTTCTTTTTAACCTAGACCTTATGCCTCCTTCCCTTCATGACTTTTCAACAATCTGCCTCCAGTCTCTGTGCTGTCCTAGCTTAGAATGCTGAGAATACTTTCTGACCCCTCACCTTCTCTTTAAAGACAATTCAAGTCCTTCCTTTCTCAGGACATCTTTTCCAATCTCCCCAAATCCTAGTGCTATCTGCTCTTAGAATATCTTTCATCCATCCTATGTATATCTTGTGTCTTCCTTCTTTCTTTCCTTCCATCCTCCCTTCCTTTATTCTTACTACCTTCTTTCTTTCTGTCTTTTTCTTTTTTTCCCCCTTTGTTCATTCCTTCCTTCCCTTTTTCTTCTTTCCTTTTCCTTCCTGCAGGTGTTCTGCCCAAAGGAATGTAAATTTTGATCACTAAAACCTCACCAAATATCTTGGGTTCACAGGCTAGATTTCTTTCTTGGAACATTCCTTAAACACAAAACACTCTGGTTACCATTAATTGGTCAACATAAGGGTCCAGGCCAAGTCCTACTTAGTCTTTATTTGGGCCCTGATTGCTTCAGAATGAATGTAAACAGGATTTTTTCCTGTTTTGGCCAGAGATCCTGATGGTCTTCCTCTCTCCCAATCCCAAGATTGCTTTTTCTGACGAGGTAAAAAGGCCATTCTTTTCCTCATTTCTTTCTTACTTAGCCTTAATCACTGAATGGGTGTGACCTCAGTCAAATTGATACCTGTTGAAGACTAAGGTCTTTAAGTTTTAAACAAGCCAAGGTCTCCCACAGCAACCAGGTCCATCTCCTATTGTCCTGACCTATATCTGGCCACTGCATCCAGATCTTATATGGCTTAATTGTACATAGGTTTTCTCTACCCAGTTAAAATGTGAGTTTCTTGAAAGTTTTTACCTCTCTTCATATATTGCACACTTTTACAAGGCCTTGAAAATAGTAAGAGCTTAATAAATGTTAATAAATGAAAATCCAAATTGTTAGTAACATTAAATAAAAGCAGCTGGAGAGTACATGAGTACAGAAACCCATGTAAATATTTAGGGCGATATTTTTGTGATTTGTCAGCAAGATTTCTAAAGTATCTGGTCCCTGAATTGGCCTGATTCTAGTTTTCCTGATATTTCGAAGATATCTAATTTGTATGTATTTGTTTGTTTATATGTGTATATATGTGTAAAAATAAATAAATGAAGAGCTTATTGAGTATTTACTATGTGCAAAGCACTGTGCTAAATGCTGAGAACACAAATAGAAAAGTAAGGATGTCCCTGTTCTCAAAAAGTTCACCTTCTAATGGTAGACATGTAAGGAAGGCTTGCACTACAGATCAGATGGGAAAGTCCCATGGTCCTTAGAGTACAACCACAAAAGTGATGTAATGTCTCTTCTTTAATTTCATTTCCACTAATAAAATCATATCAGTTGATTCAAGGATTGGGACAGTTAGAACTTTGTTTTCTGGGTTTCAGTAAATATGCTTACAGGCCCTGCAGGAACAGCTGCCGGGTACATCTCCATGGAATGTTCCCTAGGATAATGTCCAAGAGCACTGGACTGAAAGCACTACTATTTGAAAGTTCTTGAGGGGAGATCACGGCCAAAGAGATGGTAGCAGTTTTATTTGTCTGACAAGAGCTGCTTCTCTTCTTTTCCTCAGGAATACTTGCTGCTTCAAGTAGGCTGATTTGTTTGCTTTTTGTGTGACATTTGGTTGGCAATTGTGAGGAAGACTGGCCCCTTCTCCACAAAAGTTATTGCTTTGAGGGCATTGTGCTTCATTATAACTGCATTTCAATATAATTGCATTGTATTTCAATATTATTGGTGTCCTATTTAATCCTACACATTTTGTTCTATGTATTTTAAAATGTTATTTTGGTCAGGCATCCACAAGCTTCACCAGATTGACAAAAGGGTCCAGAACATTAAAAAAAGGTTAAGAACCCCTGACTTAGTGGTAAAAATGATAGTCATCTTCAGATATTTGCAGAGGTATCATGTGGAAGAATGGGGCAACTGAAAAAAGTTGAGTGGGAGTTGTAGAGAGGCAGATTAAAGATTTTTTTTTTTTAATTTTAATATTTAGAGTATCCAAAAGTGGAGCAGTCTATGCCAGGCCTCCCATGAGAGGTCTTCTGGGAAAGACTGGATGATCACTTGTCATAAAGTATATTCTTCATTATGTGGAAGGTTACAAAAATAGTCTCTGAGGTTCACAGTCAATCAGCTAATGAGTATTTATTAAGGGCCATTCTGAGTCAGTCACTGTGCTAAGCACTTTGGGATACAAATATTAAGAATGAAATAATCTCTCCATATCAGTTTCCATTCTAATGAGGAAGACAGCAAAAACATAGAAGATGCATAAAGCATAAATATAAAGTTAATATATACAAAGATATATACAACACAGGTAAATAAATATAAGGGGAGGGAATAGTGCAGGTTTCCTGCAAAAGATGATGCCTGAAATGTGTATATTTTTCTCTTTTTTAAATTTTAAAATTTAATTTTAAAATTAAATTTTAAATTACTTTTTATTTTTCAAAATACATGCAAAGATAGCTTTCAACATTCAGCCTTACAAAATCTTGTGTTCCAAATTTTTCTTTCTCCCTTCCCATCTCCCTCCTCCCCTAGGCAACAAATAATCCAATATAGGTTAAATGTGTGCAATTCTTCTAAACATATTTCCACATTTATCATGCTGCACAAGAAAAATCAGATTAAAAGGGAAAAACATGAGATAAAAAGAAAAAAAACAAGCAAGCAAAAAAACCCCAAAAAGGTGAAAATACTATGTTGTGATCCACATTCAGTCCATCTGGATACAGATGGCTCTCTCTATATCACAAATCCATTGGAACCGTCCGGAATCACCTCATTATTGAAAAGAGCCACATTTGTCAGAGTTGATCATCACATTCTTGCTGCTGTGTACAGTATTCTCTTGGTTCTACTGAGATGCATCTTAAAAGAAAAGAAAGATTCTATGAGGAAGACTTGACCTGGGAAAGGATAGTAAGGGGAGGAATATTTTCCAGGCACAGATCAGAAGTTTTCAAGCTAGAAGGAGTCACAGAAATTACTAATTCTGACTCTCATTTTAGAAACAAAAAACAAAGTCCTAGAAAGATTATGGGCCAGCTAGATGGCACAGTGCTGGGCCTGGAGTCAAGAAGTCTGCTCTTTCTGAGTTCAAACCTAGCCTAGGATACTTATTAGCTGGGTGACCCTGGGAAAGTCAGAATCCTGTTGGCTTCAGTTTACTTATTTGTAAAATATCCTGGAGAAGAAAATGGCAAATTCGCTTCAATATCTTTGCCAAGAGAACCCCAAATAGAGTCAAGAAAGCTGGATATGACTGAAAACAACTAAACAAAAACAGAAAGATTATGATATTTCCCACAAGGTCAATAAAGATGTAAATGGCAAAACTAGGGTTTGAACCATCTGATCCTGAGATGATTTCTGAAGTCAAACTGGATGAGGCCCTTGGTCTCCCTGCAAATAAGATTCATTGAAGAAAACCCAGACTTGCAGAACTCTAGAGAAAGAAATTGGGTTTGGATAAGAAATGGGAGAACTAGTTGAATAAGACAAAGGCTGTCTTTGATGACTTAAGGACATAAAATAACAATGCATATTTGTCTGTAGGAGCAACTGATAGCAAAAGTAACAGAATTTCAGATACTTCACAAGAAAAGGAAAAATCTTTAAAATTGGAGCTTAAAAATGTTTTTTAATTTAGACTCTTCCTCAACATTATACACATATCTCTTAATATAAAGATTTGAAAATGAGTATCATATCTCAGGAGAAGAAAGAGAATAAATACTAACTGGAAGGAAAGAAGGGAAGAGAGTCAGTCCCTAAAACTGTCCATTAAAATTGGCAAAAGAAAAAAAGAGCAGATGAAGAACTGATTAGGGAGGAGAACATTCCAAGGTTTTAGATATCCCAAGGTCTAGAAAAGTAACCTCTGCTGAAAGCTATTTGACAGAAAGGAGGAAAAAAAATTAAGTATAGAGCTATAAATCAATAAAAATAATCTTAGGTCTGGCAGTGGCTAATAAAATAACAAAGTTACAAACCCCTCAGGGGGAATACTGACTCTGCAATAACTTAAAATTATCAAGGATTTCCCTCCCCCCCAAAAATAGGACCATCAATACTTGTTTGAGGGTCCAGCTAAGAATATCCAGTCCTAACTGAAGTTCTATAAACAAAAAAATGAGGAGACAAAAAGGGACAAAGCAGGCAAATTGGGGAAGAAGGAAAACAACTACATTCAGAATGAACAATCTGGTTTTCTCCACATAATTAAAGATTTAGGTTTAGAGAGATGTACCAGAGAGATATCCAATTTGGGCAGTTTTTTAGAAGTCTTCTCTAAATGCTCATGACAAGAAGACCAGTATAAAGAACAGATTTATTACCTTCCATAAGGGTCACAAATATACTGGTCTCAAGAATACCAAGAAAAAAATTCAGAGGAGGTAGCATAGTGTTTTCAGTCTTTGAAAAAAAGGAATAAGTAAACATAATCATAATTCAGAAATTAGAGACTGAGACTACTTAGGTATAAAGATAGGAACTTGGCAAAACACTCTTAGTAATATGGAGTAGTCACTTCACAAGAAACTAGAAATCCTAACGATTAACATTTTAAAACGGAGAGAGGTAGCTGTGGGTCACAGGTTATCTAATCTGGATTCAGAGCAAGACTTTGGGGATCTGAAAACCAAGGGGAAAGGAATCTGCACATTTTTCAAGGACAGAAGAAAAGGACTTATACAAAGATGTTCAGGATAGAACTAGCCAGTGGACACAAAGGTCATTCTTACTGATGACCTGGGATTTAATATACCTCAATTTTTGTTGTGATTATTGTTACTGGATCATTTTTGAGGCATGTCTTCAGACTCCATTTGGGGTTTTCTTGGCCAGAGACTAGCGTGATTTGCCATTTCTTTCTAAAGTTCATTTTACAGATGAAGAAATTAAAGCAAACAGGTTAAGTGACTTGCCCAGAGTCACATAGGTAGTATTTGAAGCTAGATTTGAATCGGGGGAATGAGTCTTCTTGACTAAAGCTCTACATTCTATCCACTCTACCACTTAGCTGCCCTATACACCTTGATTACAAGGCTCTAAATTTTGCTGGTAAACATGAATTTTTTTTAAATGTATTTTAACAATTAACTTTTAAAATTTTGAATTCCAAATTTTGTCCTTCCCTACCTCTTATCCCTCCTTGAAAGGGCAAGCAACTTTATATCAATTATATACATAAAATCATGCAAAATACATTTCCACATTAGCTATGTTGCAAATGCAAACAGACAAAAATATGAAACAAGAAAAATGAAGTTTTTTTTTTAAGTATGCTTCAATCTGTATTTAGATTATGTCTCTAGAAATAGATAGCATTTTCCATCGTGCATCTTTTGGAATTATCTTGGATAATTTTCTTGATCATCCTTACAATATTGTTATTATTGTGCACTATTTCTATTCAATTCGCTTGAATTGAATAATAATAATGTTTTAGCTGCCATTTCCTAAAAAGAGATTTTATTGAGATAGTGGATCAACTTTCCTAGATGTGAGATTTCATGTAATATTAATCCAGAGGTTTTCTCCAAATTTAAGTTTATATTCATAGATGTTAAAACAGACTGGCATAAATTGAAATAAAAACAAGATGTTTATTATTTCTCAATATATAGATGTATTTCATGCTTTGAATATTTTTTTAAAGTAACTACAAAGGTTTATGAATACCTAGTTTGATTCCAAAATCATTCCCATCTGATAGCAATTTAATCTGGAAGAGTGACTATTATATAGTGAAATAAATGTATAATGCTCAAAGATTCTGATGTAAGAATATCATGAATCTCTGGGAAATGACCCAGGTAATAAGAATTGGGGATGTCTGAAATATATAAATATCAAATATAAGACTGGTTTGTGTCTGGGAATGTGACTGGGATCAGCAGCTGTGGATTGTTCAACTTAGTTACTGAAATAAAAGCTTGGTATTTAACAAACCTTCGCTATCTTGTGATCCAGGATCTGGAATGAGGTAGTGTCTGTGATTTATTTTTCTGAAATTTAGACTTATTTGGAGGACATATTATCCCTTTCTGGAAGTTCATCCAATGTGAATTCTCAGGTATGATTTCATTTGTTGGTTTTATTAGCACAAATATGTTTTAAACTTCTATCCCATAAGGATGTTCATTTAATTTAGGTTGTATAAATTTTGGCATTTATACATGAGAAAGAGGTAAAGAGAAAGAGAATGGAAATGATTGAGTTTTCTGAAAAGTTATTTGTGCCTGGGTCTGTTAGTCTCCCCGTTTTACAGATGAGGAAACTGAGGTTCAGAGAAGTTAAATGATTTATCATAGTAATTGCCAGAAACAATATTTCAACCCATGTTTCATTGATTTTAAGTTCATCATCCTTTCTCTCCTTCCTCATGCTGTCCTGATTAGCTATTATTTTATATATTTTTATCCTTTTTACTCCTAAGCTACTAGAACAGGTTCTCTACAAGTACTTGAGGCTTAATTAATCATAAAAAGATATCAAAGAAAGAGAAGGACCCATATATTCAAAAATACTTGTAGCAACTCTTTTTTTTATTATTAGAAAAAGAACTGAAAACTAAGGAAATGACCATTAAAACTAAGAAAATACACCACAAATTCTGACATATGACTATAATGGAACATTACTGTATTATATGAGATGATGAAAGGAATGATTTCATGTAAAGATATATATGAACTGATACAGAATTCAGTTCCCTAAAACCAGAATTAGAAGGACAATTTCTATAACAATAATACTTTAAAGAAAAACAACTTTGAATGATTTGAGATGTAGAATGAAATTTCCATGTTCAGATAGTCAGTGTGAACATTTATTTTGCTTAACTTCATATTTTTACAAAGGTTTTATTTTTCTTTTCTCTTTTTTAAATGTATGGGACATAGAATGGAGAGGGGAGCTAGCAATAGGATTGCCAAAAAGAAAAAGAAAAGAAAGAGTAATTGGGAAAGACATTTTAAACGAATAAAGAGAAGAAAACAAAAGAAATGAAAGAAGGAAACATAGACAAGAAGGACAGTTTTGAAAACTATTGTGTTTAATTTATTATATACAAGGAAGAAAAGGAAAACTGTCCATAATGGTGATTTGTGTTTTCATATCCATTTATCTTTTTTCTGTTCTACTTTGTATATGGAAATGTTCAAAATAAAAAAAAATAATTAGATACTTTCAAGCCCTTTTCTGAAATAGATTTAATGTTAAATGAAATGAACAGTCATCATCATATATATATTTCTCCCCCCTGAGGCAATTGGAGTTAAGTGACTTGCCCAGGGTCACACAGACAGGAAGTATTAAGTGTCTGAGACTAGATTTGAACTCAGGTCCTCTTGACTGCGGGGCTGGTGCTCTATCCATCTAGTTGCCCCACTCATCATCAATAATATAGGATGATCAATTCTGATGAATGTGACTCTTTCCAACAATGAGATGATTGATGTCAGTTCCAATGATCTTGTCATGAAGAGAGACATTTACATCCAGAGAGAAGACTGTGGTAACTGACTGTGGATCACAACATAACATTCTCACTCTTTTTGTTGTTGTTCACTTGCATTTTGTTTTCTTACTTTCTTTCCTTTTTGATCTGATTTTTCTTCTGCAGCAAGAGAATTGTATAAACATGTTTAAAACATTGGATTTAACATATATTTTAACATGTATAACATATTGGATTGCTTGCCATCTAGGGGAGGGGATGGGGGGAAGGAGGAGAAAATCTGAAACACAAAGCTATGCAAAGGTCAATGTTGAAAAATTATCCATGCATCGGTTTTGAAAATAAAAAACATAAAAATAATAAATACATGTAGCCCGCTAAAAATAAATAAATAAAAGAAATTTAAAACTGTAAGATTTAAATGCCAGCTAGAATTTATATTTGATCCAAAATTTAGAAAAATACAGCTGCCCTAGAGATTATATGCTAGAGATAGCAGCTCATGCTAGAGATTATTGTACTTTTTTCCCAAAAAATTACTTTGGCATCTGTGTGGAGGATGAATAGGAATGGGGAATGACTTGAGATTTTTTTAAAAAGGCATTTAGAAGTCAATTATAGTAAGTAGTACAGATATGAAGTGATGAGGGATTGAATTAGAGTGATATTCTTATGAATAAAGAGAATGGGACAAAAACAATAAAAGATATTGTGGAGAGAAAATTGGAAAGGCTTTGCAACCTACTGGATATTTTGGATAAAAAAAAGGTAAGGACAAAACTAAGACTGTGAATCTAGGTAACTATGTGGTTGTTCACATCCTCCATAGTGATAGGGAAGTTTGAAATAGGAGTAGGTTTGTGTCAAAGATGAGTTCAGGGGCAGCTAGGTGGCGCAGTGGATAGAGCATCAGCCCTGAAGTCAGGAGGACCCGAGTTCAAATTTGAACTCAGACACTTAACACTTCCTAGCTGTGTGACCCTGGGCAAGTCACCTAACCCCAGCCTCAGGGAAAAAAAAAATAATAATGAGTTCTGTTTGGGATATGTTGAGTTTGAGGTGCTTATAGGATGTCTATTTCTAAATGATCAATAAACAGCTGATGATAATAGAACTACAACTCAAAAGAGAGAATCTGATGGGATATACAGATATGAGTCATATGCTCAGAGCTTGTAATTAAACAAATGGAAGAAGATAAAGTCACCAAGTAAAAGATTATAAAGAAATAAGAGGACTCAGGATAGATGGTTAATAAATGTGACAGATGAATTTACTGCAAGAATATACTGCAAAGAAGCTGTGAGGGGTGGGAAAGAGGGGAAAGAAATGTACATGATAAATGTATTATATATTTAAAAGAATTATTTTTATTTTAGTATTATATTTAAATATATATTTAAAAGGTACATAGTAGATTTGCAGTTTCATGTGTACAAGAAGCTTTTCATCATCCTACTGTTATAGGAATGTTTGTTTTACTTCATAAATTTAAAAAATAAAATAAATTTTTAAAAATAAGAAAACTAAGAAGAAGCAATCAAATAAGTAGGAAAAAAATGAGAGGAGAATTATGGAAAGCCAAGGAGAAAAAATATTTAGAAAGAGATGGTGGTCAATAATGCCAAATGCTATAGAGATGTCAAGAAGGAGGAAAATTGAGAAGAGGTCATTGGATTTAGCCATTAAGAAATTACTGGTAACTTTGATGAGAGTAGTTTCAGTTGAGTTATGATCCTAGAAACCAAATTGAAGATCATTAAGAAGGAAACAAGAGAAAAGTAAATAAAAATTCTTAATATAAAGAGCTTTTTCAAGAAGGTTGGTTGAGAAAAAGAAAAGAGATAAAGAATAATTGAAACAATGGTGAAATATATGATGGAGGGAGACAAAAAACTGTTGTTTTCTATGCCTAACCTTTGATCCAACAATCCTGCTACTAGGTCTATACTCCCAAAGATATCAAATAAAGAGGAAAAAAATTCACATGTACAAAAATGTTTTGGTAGTAGCAAAACAAAAAAAAATTGAGGAATGGCTGAAAAACATATCTAAATGTGATGGAATAATCTTGTATTGAAGGAGATGGTTTCAGAAAAGACTTGTATGTACTGATGCAAAGTGAAGTGAACAAAATAAGAACAATTTATACAAAAATATTATTTTGAAAACAAACAACTGAAAAACTTAAGAACTCTGATCACAATGACCAGTCATAATTCCAAAAGACTTGCCATGAAACTTGCTGTTGACCTCCAGATAAAGAGCTAATAGACTCAATTACAAACAGAAGTCTATTTTATTCTCTTTCTTTTTTTTCTTTTTTTGGAGAGAGGATGCTAATGCAAAAATTTATTTTGCATGACTACACATTGTAATAGGTTTTGTTTTTCTTGTCGTTTTGAAGGACAGGTGAAGGAATTCAGAACTGAAAATAATATAAAAATAGTGTTGTTTTTTTTTTAAAGGATGTGGGAAATTTGGGAATATTTGTAGGTGGCAGGAGAGAAACCAGATGGGCAAAAAACTAGGTTCAAATTTGAATAGGAAGTTGAGAGTGGACCAAATTGCAGCTGGGAAATTGTACAGTGCTTTTAATTACCCCATTGCATGATTTCCTGAAACAAAGGTCCATTTTAAATTGTTTTTTAAAAAACACCATTATTTTTCTAGTAAGAAACAGCAGGGTTCAAATGCTGTCTTTGATATACATTGCTTATGAGACTCTCAGCAAAGTCATTTAAATGTAGGCTGTCTCCAGACTCTTCCTTCAGGCCTGCTGAGATTCTTCTTTCCTTGCACCCTTTTTCATTTTTTAATGTTATTTTCCCCTTTTAGAATGTAAGTTCCTTGAAGGCAGGAATTGTTTTTCATTTTGGTTGTATTTGTACTTTGACTAATGCAATACTTTTAAAGCAACCATTGGGCAGAGCTAGCTCACAAGTAGATTTGGACAGAGAGGCTCATACCAAGTCCTCCAAATTGTTTTGTTATTCAGTCCAGTCCCACTCTTTGTGAATCCAATTGGTGTTTTCTTGGAAAAGATAATAGAGTGGTTTGCCATTTCCTTCTCCAATTCATTTTGTAGATGAGGAAACTTAGGCAAGCAAGGTTAATTAACTTACCCAGGGTCTTACAACTAGTAAGTGTCTGAGGCCGGATTGAACTCCCAAACATAAGTCTTCCTGACTGGAGATCTAGTAGTATTCTATCTACTATTCCACCTAATCCAAAAAGTAAATAGAATGGTTTTCCTAATGCACAGGTCTGTCCATGTCCATACTCATTAAATTTCCTATTAACTATAGGTTCAGATTTATTTCATCTGTATCTTGTGCTTTTTTCAATTTCCTTTTGTGTGTGTATTTAGTGAACACAACTGTTAGCAAAATTATGCTTACTACTTCCCAAAGCAGAGCATTCACATTTAAACAATTCTAATTGCTAAGAATGAGAAAGTAAATGACTACTTGGTAGGGATGGTGTAGAACAGCAGTTCTCAAAATATGTTCCATTCACCCTTGGCAGTTTCCAAGTCCCTCCCAGGGGACCTATAAAGTCAAAACCATTTTCATAATAATACTAAAATGTCATTTTTCTATTAAAATATTTCTACTTTTCCAACTACATATCTGTGTGAGGCCAGATTTTATTCATATACCAAAACAATATCCCAATAGATTGTGGCATATTGCATTAAGCTGGATATCTTTAAAAATTATAGAAATATGTAAAATAATTATCATTTTTATCACCAAAATTTTTGTTTTAAAAACTATCCATTTCTCATTAAATGGTATTTATATATATATCTGAGGGCAGCTAGGTATGTAAATAAAGTGCTGGACATGGAGTCAGGAAAATCTAAGTCCAAATCCAGCTTTAACTCCTTATTAGCTCTGTGACTCTGGATAAGGTAGTTATTTCACTATTTCTTTATCTGTAAAATGGGAATAATAATATCTACCACCTAAGGTTAGTGGGAAATCAAATGAGATAATAATTTGTAAAGCACTTGCATATAATAAATAATAGTAATAATTAATATTATTTTCCCTCTATGGTTTCTATCCATTGCTCCTAGTTCTGGCTTCTGGCTCCACATGACAGATCTTCAAATACTTGAAAACAGAGCTCATATCCCTTTCTTTTCCAGACTATACATTTTCAAGTCTTTAAATTAAATGTATGACATGGTCTTAGGTTCCCTCCATTCTTCCATTTTTTGTTCAGTGCAGCTCTCCCTTACTCTCTAAGCTCAGAAAATCACTCTTAGACCTTTTGGCTAGCAGGATTATTATTATTATTTTTTAAATGAGATGAACCTTGTGAATGCACTGTTAGTTTTGTCTTTTGTTGTTCAGTCATTTCAGTCATATCTGACTCTTCATGACCCCATTTGAGGTTTTCTAAGCAAAGACACCAGAGTGGTTTCCATTTCCTTCTCCAGCTCATTTCACAGAGGAGGAAATTGAGGCAAACAGGATTAAGTGACTTGCGCAGGCTCACACTGTTAGTAACTATTTGAAGCTAAATTTGAACTCAGGAAGATGAAGGAACAGCTCTATCCACTGTATCCCCTAGCCACCCTAGTGCTGGCTCAGCAATCAACAAAAAGATATTTTCTTCACCATCCAGTAAGCAGTCAGGGAACGGTCATAAAATACCTGCATGTGCCCTGAATCAGATAGCTTTCACTCTACATGATGCTTCCACTGGGGAGCCCATGCTCCCAGGACTGGGCCCTCACTGTCCACTCCTCTCACCACATGAGTAAGCCAGATAAAAACATATACCCGGCTTAGTAAAACTTATATGGTATCTAGTGGTTTTACTTTGCAGATTCTTCAGTCATTTGTTTCAGTATAAGTTAGCTAACTTTCCAAATGCTTGCTTGGCTCTGGCCCCTGCTCCATCTCAACCTCTAGTTTCTACAAGATTGCTGGCTTCTGTCCCTGAACAGTCTGAAGGGGCAAGGAGCGTCCTTGTTAAGCTATAAACTCTCATCTACTGAGAGACCAAAAGAGCAACAGGTGACTAGACAGAGTGTTGTGGGCGGGATTTCTGTACCAGATGAAAAGTTGGACAGGTGAACTTGAAGACTCCTTCCAACCCAAGAGCCTACATTGCTTTTTTCTTCTGCTCTGTTGGCTTAGAGGATTTAGGAGGACAGGGAACTGAGAAAGGAAGAACAATGTTATAGTATTTATCCTTTTTTCTTTAGTCACTGACAAAATAACTCAACCTTTCTTCCCACCTCAAAACATCAGTCTCAGAAAGAAGAGATTCTGTTATCTATATCATCACGAAAATTCATCTTTTTTTTTTTTTTTTTTTTTTTGCCCTAATGAAGGGACTTGTGGTAAATTCAAAAGGTTACATGGATAGGACATACAGATTATACAGTGCCCTCTGAAGAACCAAATTTTCTCTCAAGAGATTGTCTTTCCTCTCCTTATTCCTTGTATACTCAAAAGCTAGCTTCTCTCATTATTTTAAAAAAAAAAAAAAGTTGCCTGTTGCTGTTGCATGAAGGCTAGGGACAGCAAAATGGGACAGGGAAAAAGAGAGAGGAAAGGGACAAAGCTAAGAGGGGAAAATATAATGAAGGTTCTTCCAAAAATCTCAACAGAAATGCACTGTCTGGGGCAGTTAGACTAATCCATATATGTTAACTGATTTACACAACATAATACCATTGTGGCAGTTCAGCAGACAAGTACTTTCCTGAAAGGGATTTATAACCTTAACTGAGAACTGTTGTTTGCACAGAGTATTTCATTTTTGCAGGGGTCTTCCTTGACCTCTATGGTTGTCTAGGAGAAACACTGCAGCTTTGGAAAAAGGCAGGGTATTACTTTTTTTTTTTTTAATTGATCCCTGGAGATACACAAAGTGAGTGAAGCTTGAGTGGTCACCATTAAAGAGTACAAAATAGAGGGTATAAATCATGTTTTTATAAATCAAATCTTATTTTAAATGCACAAGGGAGCTTTGCTATTTTATTTCTCTTGCTATCATCCCAGTCCAGATCCTCATTATTCAGACCTGGGTTATTGCAATATTTCTTATTTCTCTCTGCCTCTGTCTCTTGTCTCTCCAGTATATTCTACCTGCTTGCCAGAAAATCATCCTGAAATTTCACTTTTGTTATATTTCACAGTGGAGTCTTAACAGTGGTAGATCCAGGAGATAGAGTTAAAAAGTCTGAAAGGAAAGTCAAGAAAATTTTAGAAATAAGATGTGGAGGCAAATCAAATCAAGGTTAGTGATCAAGAAGAATTTAGAAATCAAAGGTCAAAACAGAGCTGAAAGTCAAAATTGGGTAAGTCAAAAAAGGGTCAAGGAACAGGAGCCTGGAATCATGAATAACTAGAGATGGAGTTCAGAAACAAGCAGTCACAACAGAAGCAGATGCTGCATCACAGAGAAGACAAAAATGACTCTTTGCAAGAATAAGATGCTTTCTGATAATTGTGGAAATATGTGCATAAGAATTATGTATGTTTAACATATATTGGATTACTTGCTGTCTAAGGGAAGGGATGGGAAGAAGGGAGGGAGAAAAAAAATTTGGAACACAAGGTTTTGCAAGGGTGAATGTTGAAAACTCTATGCATGATGACATGATGGTATACTTAGAGAACCCCAAAGACTCTGCTAAAAAGCTATTAGAAATAATTCAGAATTTTAGCAAAGTCGCAGGATACAAAATAAATCCACGTAAATCCTCAGGATTTTTATACATTACCAACACAATCCAACATCAAGAGATACAAAGAGAAATTCCATTCAAAATAACAGTCGATAGTATAAAATATTTGGGAATATATCTACCAAAGGAGAGTCAGGAATTATATGAGCAAAATTACAAAACACTTGCCACAAAAATAAAGTCAGATTTAAATAATTGGAAAGACATTCAGTGTTCTTGGATAGGCCGAGCGAATATAATAAAGATGACAATACTCCCCAAACTAATCTATTTATTTAGTGCTATACCAATCAGACTCCCAAGAAACTATTTTAATGACCTAGAAAAAATAACAACAAAATTCATATGGAAGAATAAAAGGTCGAAAATTGCAAGGGAACTAATGAAAAAAAAAAGTCAGAGGAAGGTGGTCTAAGTGTACCTGATTTAAAGCTATATTATAAAGCAACAGTCACCAAAACCATTTGGTATTGGCTAAGAAATAGACTAGTTGATCAGTGGCATAGGTTAGGTTCACAGGGCAAGATAGTGAATAAAAATAGCAATCTAGTGTTTGACAAACCTAAAGATCCCAACTTTTGGGATAAGAATTCATTATTTGACAAAAACTGCTGGGAAAACTGGAAATTAGTATGGCAGAAACTAGGCATGGACCCACATTTAACACCACATACTAAGATTAGATCAAAATGGGTCCAAGATTTAGGCATAAAGAACGAAATCATAAATAAATTGGAGGAACATGGGATGGTTTACCTCTCAGACTTGTGGAGGAGGAAGGAGTTTGTGTCCAAGGGAGAACTAGAGACCATTATTGATCACAAAATAGAACATTTTGATTACACCAAATTAAAAAGTTTCTGCACAAACAAAACTAATGCAAACAAGATTAGAAGGGAAGTAACAAATTGGGAAAAAATTTTTACAGTTAAAGGTTCTGATAAAAGCCTCATCTCCAAAATATACAGAGAATTGACTTTAATTTATAAGAAATCAAGCCATTCTCCAATTGATAAATGGTCAAAGGATATGAACAGACAATTTTCAGATGATGAAATTAAAACTATTTCCACTCATATGAAAGAGTGTTCCAAATTACTATTGATCAGAGAAATGCAAATTAAGACAACTCTGAGGTATCATTACACACCTGTCAGATTGGCTAGGATGACAGGAACAAATAATGATGAATGTTGGAGGGGCTGTGGGAAAACTGGGACACTGATACATTGTTGGTGGAGTTGTGAAAGAATCCAACCATTCTGGAGAGCAATCTGGAATTATGCCCAAAAAGTTATCAAAATGTGCATACCCTTTGACCCAGCCATACTACTACTGGGCTTATACCCCAAGGAACTACTAGAGAAGGGAAAGGGTCCTGTATGTGCCAAAATGTTTGTGGCAGCCCTTTTCATAGTGGCTAGAAGCTGGAAGATGAATGGATGTCCATCAATTGGAGAATGATTGGGTAAACTATGGTATATGAATGTTATGGAATATTATTGTTCTATAAGAAATGACCAACAGGAGAAATACAGAGAGGCTTGGAGAGACTTACATCAACTGATGCTGAGTGAAACGAGCAGAACCAGAAGATCATTATACACTTCAACAATGATACTGTATGAGGATGTATGCTGATGGAAGTGGATTTCTTCAACATAGAGAAGAGCTAATCCAATTCCAATTGATTAATGATGGACAGAACCAGCTACATCCAGAAAAGGAACACTGGGAAATGAATGTAAACTGTTATTTTTACCTTCTGAATCCAATTCTTCCTGTGCAACAAAAAATTCGGTTCTACACACATATATTGTATCTAGAATATACTGTAATATATTTAACATGTATAAGACTGCTTGCCATCTGGGGGAGGGGGTTGGGGGAGGAAGGGAAAAAATCTGAATAGAAGTAAGTGCAAGGGATAATGTTGTAAAAAATTACCCATGCATATGTACTGTCAAAAAAATGTTATAATTATAAAATAAAATAAAAATTAAAAAAATATTCAGTGAAAACTCTATGCATGTGTTTTGAAAGAAAAAAAAAAAAGAATAGGATGTTTTCTGGGTTGTAGCTTACCAAGGCATTATAGTTCCTTGCATGTACACTTTGTCAGGTAGAAAACAGAACATATCCCACTGTATTTTGGGGCAGTAGATCTGGCAAGAGGGAATTTGAATATTATAAAGGCTTGTAGTTGAGGAGTCACACATGGGATTAACAGGAGCCAAACCTGGAGAAATGAGTATTCGGAACAAAGACTGTTCAATGGGAATAAAAAGGACAGGGTCTCCTCTCAGAGGCAGCCAGGGTCACTGATCGCCACAGGTATGTTGGATAGCCACAACTAAGTAGTGCCCTGTTCCCATATATATACACCTAGCTGTAAAGTGTTGTAGCTGAAAGTTACCTACTGTCTCCTCCCTTCTTCTGTTTAGGGGGAGCTTAAAAAAAATACAAACCAAAACCAACCTATTCTGGGAGGGATATGCTGAAACCAAGATGAAGGGTGAAAACCATCACTAAATTTACATTACGAGCATTTACATCTTGAAAATTGACCCATCTATATAAGAAATCAAGTCATTCTCCAATTGATAAATGGTCAAAGGATATGAACAATTTTCAGATGATGAAATTGAAACTATTTCCACTCATATGAAAGAGTGTTCCAAATCACTATTGACCAGAGAAATGCAAATTAAGACAACTGTGAGATACCACTACACACCTGTCAGATTGGCTAAGATGACAGGAACAAATAATGATGAATGTTGGAGGGGATGTGGGAAAACTGGGACACTGATGCATTGTTGGTGGAGTTGTGAAAGAATCCAGCCATTCTGGAGAGCAATTTGGAATTATGCCCAAAAAGTTATCAAGCTGTGCATACCCTTTGATCCAGCAGTGCTACTCCTGAGCTTATATCCCAAAGAGACAATAAAGAAGGGAAAGGGACCTGTATGTACCAAGATGCTTGTGGCAGCTCTTTTTGTAGTGGCCAGAAACTGAAAAATGAATGGATGCCCATCAATTGGAGAATGGTTGGGTAAATTGTGGTATATGAATGTTATGGAATATTCTCTGTAAGAACTGACCAACAGGAGGAATACAGAGGCTTGGAGAGACATCAACTGATGGTGAGTGAAACGAGCAGAACTAGGAGGTCATTATATACTTCAACAATGATACTGTATGAGGATGTATTCTGATGGAAGTGGATATCTTCAACATAGAGAAGAGCTAATCCAATTCCAATTGATCAATGATGGATAGAATCAGCTACATCAGGAAAGGAACACTGGGAAATTAGTATAAAATGTTAGCACTACTGTCTATCTACCCAGGTTACTTATACCTTTGGAATCCAATTCTTACCGTGCAACAAGAAATTTGGTTTTACACACATACATTGTATCTAGGATATACTGTAACACATTTATCATGTATGGGATTGCCTGTCATGTAGGAGGGAAGGAGGGGAAAATTTGGAAAAATGAATACAAGGGATAATGTTGTAAAAAAAAAATTACCCATGCATATGTACTGTCAAAAAAAATTATAATTATAAAATTAATTTTAAAAAAATCAATCTGGGAAGGGAAAACCCTCAGGATCTCTGGCCAAAATAGAAAACAATTGCTATTTAGGCCCAATGACCAAGTAAGGTGTGAGCTGGGGCCTATTGTTGGCCAATCAACAAGAGCCAGAATGATTTGGGCTTAAGGTATGATCCCTAAGAAAGAAATCTAAACCACAAAACTCAAGCTATCTTGTGGGGTTTTAGCAATCAAAATTTATATTCATTTGAGCAGAGCACCTATAGGTAAAGGCATGATTTCCAATGTGGACAGAGAGGAGTAAGAAAGGAAAAAGGAAGGAAGGGAGGGAGGGAGGGAAGGAAGGAAGGAAGAGAAGGGAGGAAGGGAAGGAGGGAAAGAAGGGAGGAAGGAGGGAAGGAAGGGAGGAAGGGGGGAAGGAAGGAAGGAAGGGGGGGAGGAAGGAAGGAAGGAAGGAAGGAAGGAAGGAAGGAAGGAAGGAAGGAAGGAAGGAAGGAAGGAAGGAAAGAAGGAAGGAAGGGGGGAAGGAAGGAAGGAAGAAAGGAAGGAAGGAAGGAAGGAAGGAAGGAAGGAAGGAAGGAAGGAAGGAAGGAAGGAGGGGAGGGAGGGAAGAAAGAAAGGGAGGAAGGAAAGGAAGGAGGAAAGGAAGGAAGGAAGGAAGGAAGGAAGGAAGGAAGGAAGGAAGGAAGGAATGAATGAAGGAAGGAAGGAGGGAAGGAAGGAAGGAAAAAAGGAAGGAAGAAAGGAGGGAAGGAAGGAAGGAAGGAAGGAAAAAAGGAAGGAAGAAAGGAGGGAAGGAAGGAAGGAAGGAAGGAAGGAAGGAAGGAAGGAAGGAAGGAAGGAAGGAAGGAAGGAAGGAAGGAAGGAAGGAAGGAAGGAAGGAAAAAAGGGAGGAATGAATGAAGGAAGGAAGGAGGGAAGGAAGGAAGGAAGGAAAAAAGGAAGGAAGAAAGGAGGGAAGGAAGGAAGGAAGGAAAAAAGGAAGGAAGAAAGGAGGGAAGGAAGGAAGGAAGGAAGGAAGGAAGGAAGGAAGGAAGGAAGGAAGGAAGGAAGGAAAAAAGGGAGGAATGAATGAAGGAAGGAAGGAGGGAAGGAAGAGAGGAAGGGTAGAGGGGAGGAAGGAGGGAAGGAAGGGAGGAAGGGAGGAGGGAAGGGAGGGAGGAAGGAAGGATTTCATTGCCCAACTAGAATAGGCTACTTGAATCCTCAGTGGGGTAGCTCCAACTATTCCTAGGTTGTTTTTGTCCTTCTTTGTCTAAGATCACCATAACATCAGGAAAGTGATATCTTGACATGCAAAGGAATTGGATTTAAATCATCAAGCTCACTTTCTCCACAAGAGCTGAATGAGTCTAGTGGCAAGATGTAGATCAGGATGACTGGAGATGGCCCCAGATCAGTGGGAGACCTTGGCCTTTTTAAGTTAAACTCTTTCTAGTTTGGCTAAGGTAATGCTCAATCAATGATTAAGAAATGAGGCAAAGAATGGCCTCATATGTATGTGTGTGTGTGTGTGTGTGTGTGTGTGTGTGTGTGTGTGTGTGTGTAATGTATTTGTCTGTGTATTTATTGAATTCTTTGTGTTTATATCAGTCTTTCTCATTATTTTATGGATTGAGCCCTCCCTTGTAACAAAACAATTAAACAAAAGCATCCAAGATAGAAATGTTTTCTGATAATATATACAATATTATGTTCTAGTAGTACTCTACCTCCCTATTTTGAAGGAAATGTTATGATTCATAATCTCTTCTCCAAATCCTTCATAGTTTTCCATTATTCACTTTATAAGTTCTCTTTACATTATTGAAATAATTTTGTATTCTGTTCTCTTAGTTTTATTTCATTCTTCAACAGTTTATAGCAATCTCACATTTCCCTAAATTTCCTATATTCATCATTTAGGATTTCATTCCATCACATTACTTGGAGGGAGTGGGGTGGGAGGGATGAACTGGGGAGGAGACATATCAGTGTGTGTATATCTACTTCCTTCTCCGTGCAGCCATCAAAATGATTTAATTTTAATTTTAATTTTTAATTAAAGCTTTTTATTTACAAGATATATACATAGATAATTTTTCAACATTGACAAAGCCTTCTGTTCCAAACTATCCCCTCCTTCCCCCAAACCTTTCCCCTAGCTGGCAGGTAATCCAATACATGTTAGATATGTTAAAATATATGTTAAATCCAATATATGTATACATATTTATACAGTTATCTTGTTGCACAAGAAAAATCAGATGAAGAAAGAAAAAAAACTGGGAAAGAAAACAAAATAAAACAAACAACAACAAAAAGAGTGAGAATGCAATGTTATGAACCACACTCAGTTCTCACAGTCCTTTCTCTGAGTGTAGATGGCTCTCATCATCACAAGATCATTAGAACTGGTCTGAATCCTCACATTGTTGAAAAGAGTGACATTCATCAGAATTGATCATCACATAATCTTGTTGTTGCCGTGTATAATGATCTCCAGGCCCTGCGCATTTCACTCAGCATCACTTGATGTAAGTCTCTCCAGGACTTTCTGAAATCATCCTGTTGTTTCTTACAGAACAATAATATTCCATAACACTCATTTCCATAATTTACTCAGCCAGTCTCCAATGATGGGCATCCATTCATTTTCCAGTTTCTTGTCACTACAAAAAAGGGGGGCCACAAACACAAAATGATTTTCTTAAAACACATCATGCTGACCCTCTACTCAGTAAATTCCTCTATTACTTCAAGGGGAAAATACAAAATGCTGTGTTTGACATTCAGAGCCCTTTATTACAGCCTCCTATTTTTTCCACCTTATTTCCCACCACATACTCTTTGATACTGGCCTGGGGGTTGTTCCATGAACAGAACATTCTATGTCTTGGCTCTGGATCTTTTCAAAACTCTCTAGATTTCTTCTATACCTGGCATGTTCTCCCTCCTCTGCTCCATGGCTTCTATTAAGTTCTAATTAAAATCCTACCTTCTACAGGAAACTTTCCTTAACTCTTTTTAATCTTAGTTCATTGTTCTGTCCTTTGAGCCATCATCTAACACTTTGTGAAACCATTTGGAAGTTTTCTTGGCAGTGATTTATTATTTCCTTCTCCAGCTCATTTTACAGATGAGTAAACTTCGACTAATAGGGTTGAATGGCCTGTCCAGGGTCACTCAGATAGTAAATGGCTGAGTTTAGATTTGAACTTGGATTTTCCTGACTCCAAGTCCAATTCTGTATCCAGTGAGCCACCTAGCTTAATTCCAGTGCTTTCTCTCTTTTAATTCATTATTATCCTATTTATATTATTTCTTCCTTAGCATGTTTGTATGTTTGTTTCTATGTTGTCATCCCCTTTAGAGTATAAACTCCTTGAGGGCAGAGACTATCTTTTGTTTCTTTTTATATTCCCCAGTGCTGAGCACGGTACCTGGCACATAGTTGACACTTAAGAAATATTTGTTGATTGTGGCTCTTTCCTTCCCCTTTCTCTAAGAGCTCCATGACCCTATAGAAAAGCCACTCTATTCTTCTTAGAGAAAGGGGGTACTGGGCTAGGATTATATCCATCTACTCCCTTAAATATTAGTCAAGGGGATATAATTTTTAAGTTCAAGCTAAACTCTTTATCATAGTTTCCTTTTTTTTTTAAAGCTCAATAATTTGTACTTATTTTTATTATTTCAACATCTTATTTAAATATCTGTAAATATAGTTCATTTTTATAAGATTTTGAGTTTCAATTTTTTCTCTCTCTTCCTTACCTTACCTCCCGCTCCCCAAGACACCAATCTATCACTGTTTCTTTATGAAAAAACTGTATATCCAAGGCTTGACCTCCTTTCCACAAAGTATTATTTCCACAATCAACACAGATAGAAAATAGCAAATAAATGTATTTATCCTAGTTAACATCAAAACAAATATCAAATTGAAGGAGGTTTCTTATTGGGAGCAAAATTACTCAACTTAACCAAGGAAAGTTCCAGATCTCACTTACAGGAAAATTCCCCAAAGTGTTTAGTAACCAAAGAAAGTTCCAGATCTCACTTACAGGAAAATTCCCCAAAGTGTTTAGTAACCAAAGAAAGTTCCAGATCTCACTTACAGGAAAATTCCCCAGTGTTTAGTGTAAGAAGCTGGGATGGGGACATCATGGAGACTGTTAGCTCATCTCCAGTCAGCTTTTTCTCCGTCTTTTTCTCCCTTGAGCAAAATGAAGTGAGACTGACATTTTACATCTTCCCTCTCAAACAGGGAATCCAGAACTTCCCAAAGAGAATCTAAATCTCTCCCAGCTCCTTCCCATCCCTCACACATGGCAATAATTTCCATTGATGAGGAAAGAATCCCATACCAACAGACTTTGGAGCTCTGGTTACAATGACATCCATAGGGCATAGGTTTTTTTTTTCACCCATTCTTACAATTAAGGGTGCCCACTTTAGTTCCTGTTCTTTTCCCAGTTACCACATAGTGCTGCTATGAATACTGAAGTGCTATCAATTCTTCAGGGTGCAGACTGAGTACTTACTACCTTTGTAGTGGAGCCTCTTGCAACTCAAGCTAGAATGGTAATGGTTTTTATCCCAGACTCTGAACAAACCAAGGAGCCAGTGCTTATTGCCAGTGGCAGCAGAGGGCAGCAGAGAGCTACCACAACTATTGAATGGCGGCCTTTCTACTGCTTTAGCAAAGTGTTTCCCATTGTGTATGGGCAAGACACCAAAATACAGCTTCCCCAAAACAGAAATCAGTCATTCTGAGGATGAACAGGTTCAAAGAGAAAGAATGTATCAATGAAGTGGCAGCCAAGGGTCAATCCAGGTCTAAAAGGAGAAGTGTGCAGAAAGGAGATCCGGAAAGGCTCTGGATTGCTTCAGCTTTCCAGACTAAGATTACATAATATAAAAGTGATTATAACTTAAGAGGCACTCCTCAAGTAAAACAAATTTGAGGTTTTAAAAAATTTTATATGGCATATCTAACTTTTTTTCTGTGTAACACTAATGGAGGCAAATTTTATTTTTCAGATAATAGCATCATTGGTAATTAACATGATAAAAACATTCAAACATAATCAAATTGATGAGGTAATAGGGAACCTCAAAATGATGAGGTAACTTGAACCAAATCATGAGATAAATATCTAATAATGAGGTATATACCTCAATAGGATTAAGTGAGGTCTAGTGGCAGGATTCGGGGTACAGGGAGTCACATGGAGCCCCCCCTGCAACCCCCTTAGGATTCGGCGCAAGGATACAAAGTTAAGTCAGGTCTAGTGGCGGCGAGAGCCCCTGTAAACGAATTTACAGGCCCGAAAACCTAGATGGGTAAAAGATGTTTATTGCAGGGTTTGGAAGCAAGGTTAAGGTCTGGTTAGTAAAAGGCATTAGATAGAGGAACATACACGCGGAAAGCGGCGGGGACAGAGAATCTCTGATGCAAGCATCTTAACTGGCATCTTTCAAATCTCTGAACCAAAGATGATTCTAGCTTTGCTCTTTTTATCTGCTTGAAGAAGTAATGGGCGGAGCTCAGGTTAATTCCTAGAAGGCCAGATTTTTGGCGGGCTTTATCCAAGCCAGCTCAGATCCAGTGGGGGGCTGGGTACAAGCCCAGACTAGTTTGACCAGATCTTGTATCAAAGGTCCAAGTCCCAAAGGAAGTTGGAGATCAAACAAGGAATATCGAGGGGCTACCACCCTCAACAAAATGACTTTCCTTCCCACCTACTTGAAGCCACTTACCAATTAGATGACCATATAAAACAAAATATAAAGGGCAGTCGTGGGAAGATGGCAGCATACGGACATTCACAGATCCCCTGTAAAAACTCCACTGGGACTGAGAGATGAAACCCTCTAGCAGGAAGCAGAATCACCTCTAGACTCCTCCATCCAACCCAAGAATCCCCGAAAGGGATCCAGAGAGTCCCACAGAGATCCTGGGATAGACAAACAAGAACAGGTTGAAGATATAGTCTTGAAAATAGAGAGCAGTCATGCCTTTTATGCTGCTTGCAGGAACTTTCCGAGTGGAGCCTTCCCAGAAGCCAAGCCATTAAGAGTAACTTTCTGGGGAAGCTAGGTGGCGCAATGGGTAGAACACAAGCCCTGAAGTCAGGAGGACCTGAGTTCAAATGTGGCCTCAGACACTTAATACTTCCTGTCTGTGTGACCCTGGGCAAGTCACTTAACCCCAATTGCCTCAGCAAAAAAAAAAAAAAAAAAAAGAGAGAGAGAGAGAAGAGTGACTTTTTTTGGGGGGGGAGGAGGTGTGCAGGTCTGGCATGCTCTGACTAAGCCAAACAGTGTCTGAACCTGGCCTGAATCATCAGAAATCTGCAGAACCCTGAAATCCACCAGAAAAGGGAAGGGTGAGGAAACATCCCAACTTCCCAATTGTGTTTAGGCAGCTTCTGACTACAAAAGATTGCCATTGTTAGTAACAATATTAAAAATAGCTAAGGAAGCATCCTGCAGTAGTAGAAAGCCGGATTCAAGACCAAGGTACGCATTCTTTCTCTGACTGGGAACAAGCCATTAATTTCTCAGTGCTGCAAGCAATTCTCTAAAACCATCAATTGCAGACTAAGCATCCAATCCATTTCAAAGATGCTGAAAGTGGGGTTCAGAAACCCAGGTCTCTCCTTACTTCAAATGAGCATTAAAAGAAGCCCTTTCTATCACAATTTTTAAATTGAGGTTTTCTATTTGTTTGCTATATTCATTTCTAAATACATTCCATACCCTCCTTTATTCAGAAGGTCTTCCCTTTAATCAATGATTTTAAAAAGAAAAAACAAAACAAAACAATTCAGCAAAATGCACCAGCAGACCCCCACATCTGAGAGCAAATACTATATTCAATACCCCCCCCCTTTGAAATGAAGGGAGCCAAGTGCACTTTCTCATTTCTTTCTCCAAGGCCAAGCTCAGTGCACAGGTTTCAGTTATGTTTAATTGTACTTTCTCCCATTCCATCAGATCATCTGTGTATTCACATGCTTCTCTGAAGTCTTAACTTCTTGTGGAGAGCAACCTTCGTGGCCACAGTTTCTTTAGCCATTCAGCCATCCAAGTACATCATCCATTTAAAAAATATATATATTACAATGAATTACAACAGAAACCAAAGATTGTTGAAAATAAAAAAGTAGGGTTTTTTTTTTAAATGTCCTCCTCTAAGTTCATTATTCCTCTATTTCCCCTGAAAAGATATGAGATCATGAACTCAAAGCTAAGCTCTGGCCTTGAACTAAGTGCTTAATGTTTTTTGTTTGTTTGTTTTTTTGTTTTTTTTTCCAATGTGGGAGAACATCTATCCTACTACTTTTCTAGTACTGCCTAGTTGTTGTTTTTCCCCCCCTGAGGCTGGGGTTAAGTGACTTGCCCAGGGTCACACAGCTAGGAAATGTTAAGTATCGGAAACTAGATTTGAACTCGGGTCCTCCTGAATTCAGGGCTGGTGCTCTATCCACTGTGCCACCTATCTGCCCTAATGCCTACTTTTAAAAAAAATTTATATTTTTGAGAAAAAGTAGAACCCTTTCCAACAAGATTCTTTAAAAAACAAAAAACAAAAACAAAAGCAAACCAGTAACTACATCCTTTCCCCACCCCCCACCCCCATCCCTCGCCTCCCCGCTTCACTTTCCAGTTTTTCTAGGTTTGTTTTTTTTTTAAAGGTAATTTTGAGATAATCCCTTCAGATTACTTTAGGTACAGGGTTTTTAAAAAACACTTTACATCTTCCCTTTCTCCTCCCTTGCTCCTGTCTCCTCCTCTTTCTCCTCCCTCCTCCACGCCTCCAGCCCTCTCGTTCCGGAACTAGAACTCTCGCGAGATAGCCGAGTTTTCTTCAAGGCTCCCGAAAGCCTTTGCTCTTCCTCTTCCCTTGAACCGTCCTAGGTGAGTGAAGCGCCGCTTTTTGAGACGCGTCTTCAATCCGCTGGGCATCGCCCCCATCGGCCCCTCAACTCGGCCGAATCGAAGGTCTCCGTAAAGGGTAAACCCGAGGCTTCCTTCTGGGCCGCCTATTTGTCTCCCAATGATTTGGGATGCGGTGTGGAGGAAGGGGAGGAAAGCCGGGCCTCCCGGGTGCATCCCGCTCCCGCCGCGGGCGGAGCGGGCAGAGTGGGGGAGCGGAGAAGGGGAGTGCGCGCTCGGCCACCTCCCCCCCCCCCATTCCAGGCCTTTCTCCCTGCCCCCGCGACCTTTGGAGCCTCTTGGGAGCAGCCGGTACTGCCGGCCTCGCATCGGGATCCCGCCGGGCTCCGCGTCCCTGCCGCGTGGAGGAAGGCAAGGTTTCGTTCTCGGACCTAGTGTGGGTCCCTGAGGGGGGTTAAGGCAGGCGGCAGGAATCTGTGTTTCACCCGCGTCGTGGTGAGAAAGATTTTCTGGAGAGCATGAAATTACTGCTTCTCCCTTGCTTACCAAGGGAGAGGGTGGATTGGACTCCAGGGCTTAGCGCCGTTTGGGCAATTGAAAATTTGGTGCGAGGAGAGCCCGTGTCCTGCGCTTGCCGGATCTCAGTGTTACCGGCCCTTAAGCCTCGAGATAGGCTAAAATTAAGGCCTTTTAACCGTGCCTAACTTCGTGACTCCATTTTGGGACTTTTTGGGCAAAGATACCGGAGTGGTTTGCTATTTCGTCCTCCGGCTCGTTTTGTAAACTAGAAACGGAGGTTAAAAGCGACTCTCCCAGGGCTTCAGGAAGATGAGTGTTTGTAACTCCGTGGCTGAGGCTCTGCATGTCTGCATTCGTTGTGCAGGTAGTACTTGCTGGGAGCGTACCCAGAGCAGTTACAGCTTGAAGAATGAATGCATAGATATTCTGGAATAGTTGGCTGCAGTGATGACTATTCTTAGGACACCTTTGGATTAACCATGAAAACAATCACTTTCTGAGCAGCTGCTTCGTTTTAGCTTGATGTTGGGGTTTCGTTTTGTTTCCACAAATTCATTTTGGCCATTTAAATAGCTACAAAACGTCGTGTGATTCCTCCCCCGGTATATTTGCCCAGGTGCCTATTTGTGAGCCTTGTGAAATTGTCTTAAGAAAAATGAATTGTTTTTTTCCCCTAGGTAATCGTTAAAAATGGTGAGGTATTCTCTTGATCCAGAGAACCCCACAAAATGTAAGTGGAACATAAGATACTTTAAAGTGTTTTGTTTTTATTTAATGTCTTGTTTTTATGTCATATTCAAACGTTAAGAATCTGTAGTGCTTCCTTCAGATGAGAGAATTCTGTAGCACTAAACCTTCTATAGGTTTTGCACTCTACTAATTTGAATTTTTTGTTTTTAATCTTCAGCATGCAAATCAAGGGGCTCAAATCTCCGGGTCCACTTCAAGGTATGTGAAATAGTTAGATTCTGAAGTAACTTTATATTTTGCATATATTTCATGGAATTATGACTATGTATATGAAGCTGCAATGATGAGTTTTCTTAGGACACCTTTGGATTAACAATGAAAATAAAACAACACTGAGCAGCCACTTTTGTGTACTGAGGTCCCTAAGGTTATAGTAGGTGCTACATTAATCTTAATCAAAATATTGAAAACTGATGAACTAAGAAGGCAAAAGTAATAGAAGAAAAACACTGGACTGAAAGTTAGTTGCTCTATTTGATAGCACCAACACACTAACATGTGTAATTTTGAACATTGGACAAACACTGAGCTCAATTTGTGCTACATAATTGCCAATGATTTCGACAGTGTAATGAGAAGAAATCTACAAAAACTCATAATGCAGTACAACCATATAATATATTGGCCAACTAATATACTTCTTTAGGAAAATAAAACGAGTATCTGAACAGTGATGTGTAGAAAATTTTGGGTCTCATGTCAGTCCTTTCTGCCCTCAAGATGCACTTACCTAGAACAAATGAAAATCTACAAAGCACGCTATATATAGGATGTGAAAGCAATGGAATTAATAGACTAGGAAAAGCATTCTATAGGTGGGATTTTAGTTGAATATTTGTTGGAAAGTAATCTTTTTTTACAACTGCTTCTCTTGACTCACCAATTAAAAATGTCTTTTTACAGAATACCCGTGAAACAGCCCAAGCTATCAAGGGCATGCATATCAGAAAAGCTACCAAGTATTTGAAAGATGTCACATTGAAAAAACAATGTGTGCCTTTCCGCCGATATAATGGTGGAGTTGGCAGATGTGCTCAGGTAAGAATTTTAAGTAATCAAATTGGTAGAATAAGTTTAAATAGTAAGCTTTGCTTTAAATACCTGTTGCTGTGATGACAATCTTAGGACACCTTTGGATAAATCATGAAAAGAAATATGTTCTGAGCAACTTATAAAAGCAATTATCTGAAAACTAAGCAAATTTGTGATTTTCAGGGAAATTGCTGAATAGAATGACAATGATTTTTATTTTTTGTTTTAATTTTCAGGCTAAGCAGTGGGGTTGGACACAGGGTCGGTGGCCCAAAAAGAGTGCTGAGTTCTTGCTGCATATGCTTAAAAATGCAGAGAGTAATGCAGAACTGAAGGTAGGCTTAAAACATTATGCCCATGCCAAATGAATGCTTCTAAAAATTCCTTATTTTGGGGGTGGGGGAGTAGCAACTCAACTTTATAATGGTCATGCTAGTGGTTAAGATAGAAAGTTGATCTGATGGCAGTGATGACTCTCTTAGGACACCTTTGGATTAAACAAT
The DNA here is from genome assembly GCF_048593235.1 of Sminthopsis crassicaudata. NCBI lineage: Eukaryota > Metazoa > Chordata > Mammalia > Dasyuromorphia > Dasyuridae > Sminthopsis > Sminthopsis crassicaudata. The sequence goes on along the minus strand of NC_133617.1, from coordinate 372,509,076 downwards.
GAAAATAATCACAATCTGAGCCATCAAATTGGTAGCATAAGTTTCTGGAAGAAGTCAGTCTAATTCGAGGTCCAAATGGGAATTAAGTGATTCTATAACACAAGCAACTTGGTCAGAACAAACTGAAATTGAATCCTCATTCTATAGATCTGTTTGATCTTGAACATCTCTTTGAACCTTACTCATTTTATGTCAATTTTAACTCAGGGCATTAATTGAATTTCATTATTTTCTCCCCACATAGGGTTTGGATGTGGATTCTCTTGTCATTGAGCATATTCAGGTTAACAAGGCCCCCAAAATGCGACGGCGTACTTACAGGGCTCATGGTCGAATCAACCCATACATGAGTTCTCCTTGCCACATTGAGATGATCCTTACTGAAAAGGAACAAATTGTTCCTAAACCAGAAGAGGAAGTTGCTCAAAAGAAAAAGGTAAAAAAAAAAATTTCATTATTGTTAGGTTACTGGTTGCTATGATGACAATCTTAGGACACCTTTGGAATAACCATGAAAAAAACTTGTATTCTGAGCAACCCTGATTTCATTCTTAAACTACATTGAAACATCATTTAGTTTCTGGTTTGTGAAGATTAAAATTTTGGTTTAAAGTTGGAGCATAAAAGAATGAAGTCAGTTTTTATAGTGGGAAAAAAGTATTTGATGGTTTCTTTTTTTTTTTTCCTTTCCAGATATCCCAAAAGAAATTGAAGAAGCAAAAGCTTATGGCACGAGAGTAAATATGACAGTGCAAATAAATGAAATGAAATGTTACACTAGATATTTTAAGTATTTATTCCTTTTTTTAAAGTGTTTGTTTTCCTTACGTCGTAATGTTGTACATGTGTTAAGAGTGTTTTTTTTAAAGGTTTTCTCAAGTTTTGTTAAATGTTATGTGATAGAATATTGAATTCTGAGAGGTAAACTTGAGGGTTGCAACTTGACCCTATTGTGTTTTTGTGTTTACTTTTTTTTTTAACCACATGTATAATCTAGCATTGGCAAATCATTCATATCCTGAATTGGCTCATACCATATATATGGGGGGGTATGCTTTATATATAATATATATGTGGTATATACTATTATACCTCAAAATACGGCCTTCAGGCCAGATGCAGACTGATGAGGATGTTTATGTGGCCTACCAGGTTATGGCAAATGGGCTTGAGGGGTGGAGACAGTTGTGAGTTTTTGTTTTTACTATAGTCCGGCCCTCACTGTCTGAGGGACAGTGAACTGGCCCCCTATTTAAAAAGTTTGAGGACTACTGTACCCTACCATGTTACTAGTATAGTAGAAAAAGCATAACAATAAAGGTGGGTTGACATAAAATAGTTGGGAATAATCTCTGGGTTTTGGGTTAACTGAATTTTAAAAATAAGTCACAGGTCATCAGAGTAGTCAGTCTGAAAGGTGCTGACTTCTGTTTGTAATCTTCCCTTTATTACTGATTATACTCTGCACTTTAACTGTATAGAGTAGTGAAAGTGAGTGATGGGAAAATGTTGAAATGGTTTTAATGGAGATTGCATGCACAGGCAACATCAAGTTGGAGAAAGGCAATTTATGTACATTTTGCCACAAAGTTTTATATAAACAATTTTTTTCTGCTTAAGAATGTGATGAAATATATTTTGTTGAAAATAGTCTTGTCCAGCTTTTAAGACCTATGTGCTAATATCAGTGTAGGATCAAAAAGGCAAAGACTATCATTATCAAAGCTAATTGCTCTTCCCATATCCAGTTTCAGTTCCTCTAAAATACTGAATGTGAATTATGGTTTTGTACCTTTTCCTCTCAACTTGCCCTAATCATAACCTTGAAGATTTTAAATTTTATTCAGTATGTTATACATCTAAAACCTTATTTCAGTCTATGTTGCTTTCAAATCCTTTTCCATTACTTTGTTGAGTAATGAGGAGCCTTTTCTCAAATCTTCCTCTGGTAATTTCTTGCTTTTGGCTGGAGGGTAATCAATCCTCTGACATCTCCCCAAAATGAGGGATGGGAAACTCAAGAGAACTAGCAACTCTGCTATGAGGACTTACTTGCAAGAGCCCTTTTCAGGCTGTTCAACCAACCACCTCTGCTGTCGGATTTTGACACTTCTGACTTCCAAAAGTATTATTGGGAACAGCAGGCACAATGGAAGTTCTGCAGAAAGCCTAAAAAAATTACTGATTGATGACACCTTATCCTTTGAGTTGTTTGCCTAAAGCTGTAAAGACTCCTTCCTCTCTCCCTCATAAAAAGCATCAAAGATACCAAGATCATGCACTGTGTGCCAGACCATTTGTGTTGAATTTTGTCTTGACACTCGATGAACCTAACTCGAGACTGTGAGGTTGACCGCTTTGCTCAATTCTACCTCACTTAAATATAATTCAAGACAACCTTTGGAGGGCCATTGTCTATCAAGGTGAGCCAGGACCAAGACCCCTTAGACCTCTGCAAGTTGCATAATTAAGTTTCTGATGGTCATTTGCTTATAATGAATTACAAAGGGGTAGCATATAATTAGAGATTATCAAGCCAAAAATCACCAAAAGTGATTTTATTTATTTTTTTAATTTTCAGAGATTTCTATTCATGTGGTCCCTTACACTCTCCTAATTCCATTCTATCCATAAAGACCATTAACTCCGTCAAGGCCAATTAGTTTGCCCTAAAATGCTTGTGACCTATCCCAAAACATCCATTGTAATTTGTTGACTTTCTTGTTTGCCAGTAGGCGGGACAGAAAAAACACTTAGTGCATTGGGGGTATACATAAGGTGCGGGCGAGTCGGGGATGGAGACCCAGAGAGGACACATGGGTCTGGAATTATTAGAGAAACCATGAGTGGAAGGACCTCACTCCAGCCAGGAACTGTCTGCATCATGTTTCTGCTTTTCTAAGGGGGGGGAAGGGGCGCCTCCCTGGGCGCCAAGGTTGTGGGTAGAGCTGAGGATGGGCTTTTCCTAACTAGGAGGCTGCACAAAAGCGGCCACCCACGGGGGAAGGGAGGAAAGGAGTGCTGAGACGGGCGTTTCTCCGACTCCCGAGAGGTACCAAACTAATCCGAGAGGGAAAGTATTAAGGTTCCGTCCAGCTCTAAGGTTCTCAAAAAGGAACGAAAGGAAAGTGATATATTCCAAGTAGGAAGCGGGGGTCCGGTAAAAGTTTCGGGGGACGCCCGAGAGGCCTGGGGCTTGGAAACCCAGATGCGCACGACCGAGAAATCCTTGTTTAGCCCTTTCCCGGCTGCCATCCTGTGTGTCCCAGATTGCCACACTGTTGACGTGCTCCGAAGTCAGGGAATGGAAGTCCAGAGGGGCCGGAGCATTATGGGCGTTTGGGCTCCCGGAACGTCACCAAGACTACGGAGGGAGACTTGACTCAGCTCACGTGACAGGAGCAGGGCGGGCGCAGCGGTCTGACCGGCTTCTTCCTCTCGGCTACCCATTGGGCTCCCTGTGGTCCCGGAAGTGGGGGCGCTTCCGTTCCTGTTTTACTGTCTCCTGGGTGAACTGGGCTGGGGCAAGCGGTTCATTCGGTCTGTCGGTGGGTCCGTGCGTGACGGGGGCTGGGGGTTGGGGTTGTGTGGGCTCCGCAGGGTGGCAGAGAGCAGAGGCGGCCTCAGCCCTAGAGACAGGCGGCCGCGGCCGGAGCGGGCAGGCCGCGGCTTCGGCCGTTGTTCGGGCCCGGGCCCCTTCCGCGGGGGGTTCGAAGGAGCCTTCTCCGCTGGCCTGACAATCCCCTCAGGCAGCCTGTCACCGGGGCCTTTTCCAGCCCCCTCGCTCCGATCTCCCTGCCGCCCCGTCTTGTCCCTGCCAGGCCTGCCTCTTGCCTCCCTCCCCATGTCTCATCTTCCTGCTTCCCATTACCCCGCGTCTCACCGGCGCCTTTTCGTCTTCCCTCGTCCCTCCTGGAGCCCTCCGGAGGCCGAGGACTCCGCCTTTCCCCTCCTCCTTCCCCATCAGCTAGCCCAGCTTCTCGCCTTCCGTTCCATACCGAGAGCTGCTGGTAGCTTAGCGTACCTTGTGGTATTTAAATCGTTTTCCTCACTACGCTCCTTTGCGGGGAGGGGCGCAGGCAGTGCCTTTTATAGGGAAGGACACTCCTGGGGATCCGAGTAACCCATAGTCATTGCAGAGGCTGAGCTCGGGCCCGAGGGACAGCCACGCTTTTCTCCGTGAGCACGAGGTGCCCCCGGTGGCAGTTCTAAAAGAATAGTACGTGCAAACCCAATGTAAAAGGCAGACTTTTATTTTTTAACTTTTACCAAGTTTTCACCTGCACCTTTAACAAAGGAAAGAATCCGGCATGTACAGTTTCTGTAATTCTGAATGCAGTTTAATCCTTGGGCTTTCTGAAACAGCAAAATTTAAATCTCCCATGTCAGTTTTCATAGAACCGCATTTCTTAATAACCCATAAGATAGAGTTAAAGGTTCGAGGTTGTAGAAAAAAGTAATTTTAAATAATAAAAATAGCTAATTTTTCTAGTGTTTTGTATTTAACCCTATGAACATCCTTGAAAGGGTAAATGGTACAGTTCTTATCCCATTTTACAGATAAGAATGAGCTCAAGGGCTAGTTAAGCTACTAAGTATCAGAAGTTGTACTCAGATCTAGGTCTTAGGCTTGTAAATCAGTATTCTTTCCATTTGCCCACATTGGGGAAAAAATCGTTTTTGAATTTTTAAGATCCTGTGAAATCAGGTATAGACCAAGCCTTAGCTCTCTCTCTTCTCCCTTGATCTCTTTTTGGGAAGTAGGGAAGAGCATGGGGCATCTTTGGTTCTATACCAAGCAGAACTTTTCCTCTGCTTTTGACAAGAAGAACATAGCTTTTCTCTTGTTACTTTCTCCTGTTGGTGAGATGGGTGCTGAATAAGAAAACTTCTTTTTTACAAGTTTAGAAGTATCACCCATTTAAAATTCTAACTCCTGGCACATATGAGAAATCTTTATAACTGATTTTAATCAAAGGCACTTAGTAGTAAATTTATTTCCTTTTCCCAACTGTGACTCTCTAGATAATATCATTTTATATACTTTCTATAAACATGAATTCAAATTCTGGATATAGTGTTAGTTACGTGATAAAATGATTTTGTTTTCTATGTTAATTATGAGATATTTTATGTTTAAAATTCTTAGCCACTTCTCTCTATCCCTGCCCTCAGTACAACACCACCCCCCCCCCCAACTAAAGGTTTGAGGTTTAGCATCCTTCCTTTTCTGCCATGCTGCTCCCAGACAGAGCAAGAAGTCTCCTTGGTACCGACGCATTTGTGGAGAAATATAAAGATAGGTTCTTTTCAGTTTTCTTAATCTGCCTAATAACTAGTTTCAGAAATTTACATTAAAGTATATAATTTTATCTTATTCATTAGCTTTTCCATCTTAAAAATATATTTCTATTTAAAAAATATTCTAGCTATCTCTTGTGTATATGCGTATACATGTATATATGGATGTATGTACACATACCTATCACCTTTTTTCAAAAATATTCCTCTGTTCTGTTCCTACCGTGAAAACTAGAATTTTTCTGGCCCTTAATTTCCTCCACTTTAAAATGAAACGGTTGTACTAAATGACCTTGGAGGTTCCTTTCTGCTCTAGATTCTGTTTTTGGTGAAGACAGACCTTTATAGATTCTTTCAAATAACCATCTACTTGCTATTTCTACTTGACATTAATCTTTCTGAAGCATCTCTTGACATAAATATGGCATAGGATTGAATGAGTTTTGTTTATGAAACCTAAATTCTCCTGTTATGGTCAGTTCTATATTTTTTTGAAGATTTTTTTTTCATTTTTCTCTCTACTCACCCACCCCCCTTTTCCGCCATGTTTATCTGGCATGTTATCAGAATAACATAGGATTGTTAATTGGATCATGAATTTAGGCTCAGGGGAAATCAATTGTTAAGTCCTCATTTTTTAAAGGAGGAAACTGAATATAGAGAGGTTAAAACCACTTTTCCTAGTCTCACAAGTAATTAGTGTTGGGTTGGGCCTCTGATTCCATATTCAGGATTCTTTCCACTATTTACTACCTTTTTGAATTAACTTCATTTTCTTAATAAAGTGCTTTTTTAGGGGAAAGAAAATAATTTGTTATGTTTATTAAAGTATTATACTCCTGTTCCTTAAGTAAACTCAAGTGATTTTAATATTTCTATCCACAGAAAACTAAATTAAAGGTGATTTTTTTTTTTTTACTTCCATATAAAGTTTGGGGTTTTTGTTTTGTTTTGTTTTGTTTTTTATGTGGATTGTTGTCATTCAAATAAAAATGTCACAAAACTCTTAGAGAAAGATACTGTTTTCAGATTCTAGAAGATTCAGATTCTGATATTTTAAGTAGGTAAAAAATCGAAACAATCATATTTACAAAGTTCTGAAAAACATGCTTTCTATTAACACTAATTTCCAACTACACATTTTGTTTTAAGAAGCTTTGTTTTAAAAGAGGCAAAAATATAGGCTTGATCAGGGTATTTTAAGCAAATCAAGGAACTTTAGAGATCTTTTAATCTAATCCCCTCATTTTACATGTGAGGAAACTGAGAATTAGATTCAGTGACAATAAGTAGCAATCCAAAAGAATTTAATGAGAAGATAAGTATGCTGGAAAAAACATACATGGGTATATTTCTTCAAAATTGTGTGTAAATTGAACTATCACAAATTGCTAAGGGAATACAGTATTTAAAAATAATTCTCTTGTGAATCCTTTTGTAAAGAAATCAATACTTTTATAAAGTAAATAATCACTTCCTCTTTTTCCTCCCTAGAAATCCAGATAGATATTCATATGTTTTGGTTTAGATTTGCCTGTAATATTTTTTCCAAAGCCTCAAATCTGCTGTTATATGCAACCATTGATTATATACTTATAGTATTTTTGCATTTGCTACTTGTGTTATACAATATTAAAAATGCTTTTTAATGCTTTCTTAGCCACAGTTTTGAAATTTAAAAAATCTTGGTAGGAATTCCCAAATTTTGTTTATGAAACTGAAAAATTCCCAGGAAACTAAAAATTTTTTGTAAAAATTTCCAAATATAATGTTATGGTATATTATTGAGTTAGTGTTACATGTTAGCTTATTGAAAAGTCATAATTTCATTACAATAAAAAAAATCATTTCAAATACATTGATAATCCCTAGACATCCTAAGATGATATAGTAGTTTTCTAATTCATTCCTCAGTGTCAGGATGGTCTCCTTACCAATCCATCCTCTGTATAACTGCCAAATTGATTTTTGTAAACCAGAAGTCTAATTATATCACTCTTCTCTTCAACAAACTCCCTCGATTCAGATTAAATATGAACTCCTATCATTTTTAAAGCTCTTAAAAATCTGTCTCCAATCTGCTTCTCCACGGTTATTGTACATTATTTTCCTTCATGCAATATTTATTATAGTCAATTTTTCCTTCTTACTATTCTCTTGAAACATCCCATTTCCCATTTCTATGTCTTTGCACAATCCATCCCCATTCCTTAAATTTCTTCTTTCTTAAAATTTCTAGCTGCTTACAAGCTAGAGGAAACAGAGCTTGATCCAACCTCCCCTTCTCCCCACAGGTGTTTGCTAATACCTTCCTCTGGAAATTATTCTATACATATTTTGTATTTAATATTTTTTTTTTATATTTTTCCCCGAATAGAATAACTTCTTGAGGAGAAGAAATAGTTTTCATTTTTGTCTTTGTATTCACAGTACCAGGAATATAGTGTGTATTTAATTAGTGCTAGTTGAACCAATTGTTATTCCCTGAATCAGCAAAACATAAAATTCTATTAATGATGTTTGATTTTATTCACATTTAAAAAAAATGAATAACTCATTAATCTCTTTAGACTTCTGTTTCCTGAGCTTGGCATAAAAGGTAGTGTATTAGACTTAGAGTAGTAAAACATAGATTTAAAGCTTTACCTCTTGATACTCATGTGACCATAGGTCATTTAACTTCTGTGAATCTTAGTTTCTTCATCTGTAAAATACAGTAGGTAATCCCATAAGGTCTCTTATGGCATTAATGTTATCTGCTTCTACATACAATACATTTATGGTTATTCTTGATTAACCAGAATTTAACAGGACACTCCATAACCATTTTAAGTAACAGTGTATTATATTTAATTGGCAGATAGAATTATTGTTTTTAACTCAATTTATTTTTAGATTTATCTAGTTTCTTTTCCTTCAAAAATAATATTATGCTTTAAAAAGTATAAATGTAGGAAAAACAATCAAAGCATTTACTTCATTACAAATTATATCATTTACACTTTTTTACATCTACAGTTAAGAGCAGTCAAGTCTGAGGAAATGGTGTGCATTCCTTGTATCGTCATTCCTGTCCTCCTTTGGGTCTACAAAAAATTCCTGGAGCCATATGTATATCATCTAATCTCACCATTTGTTAGTCGTCTATGGCCTAAAAAAACTCTAAAAGAAAGTCCTGCTGAGAAACTAAGCAAAGGAGACTATAAGGTAAAATCATAATAATATACAAATGACAACTAGAGCAAATAGAAAAAACAAATGTCTTTTGACCTTGTTTAAAGACATGTTTTAGAAGTTTTCTCTAATAACTTTCAATAATGTTTTGAATTCAGTTCATTTTCTTTGTAAAATATCTACTAGAAAGCAGAAATTGGGCATTAAAAATATTTACCATTTCCTTATTCAAGAATTGTTCTTTGAAAGATGAATATCTTTGAATAAACAATATGCATATTTTTTGTTTTTTCATCAGTTTTCTGCTGATTTCCACAAAAAAGCCATACATAGATGTAAAGTTAGTTACATTTATCCTAGTTGGTTAGTGGGAAGTAAAAGAAATGATATTACAATTAATCAATTTTTCTATGTGGTAACTATATGGTTGGTTGAGTGAGTAAGATATAGAAATTTTCCTGAATTGAAATGATTAAATTATTTCTGGATCTTATATTTTCTTGCACAAATGCATATATGCTTATACTTAATACTAGTCATTACCATGTATGATTTTAAGTTGCCTGTGCTGTATTGAATCATTTTTAGCTTTTCAGTGTTAACTACTTGGAAGTAAAATTTTGTTCAGATTTACTGCTCTAATTTATTTTTAAAGGAGCCTCTTGTGCAAGTATTGATGCTGTAATAAATTTATACCATTGTTTCTTCTTACAGATTGCAGACACAAATGGAATCTCTACACCAGAACCAACAGAAAGCTGCAACAAAAAGATAGATTAAAGCAATTTGTCCAAAGGATATCTTTGCTTTAAAATGGAACTGATGATATGCATCAACAACTCTGATATTGTCTTTCACACTTTTCTCTGAGACCAGATATGGGGTAGATATTTTAGAGATCTCCCTAATATACATAGTATTTCTATTTAAATGTTAAATTATATTTAATTACCTCATTCCTGTTCTTTTTCCTTACTGAAATAGTTTTCATCTCTATTATTGCAAATAACCTAAAGTTTCTACTTTAGGCTAACTTGTTTTAACAATATAAATAAATAGAAATTCACTTTAATAATACTTTGCCTCTCAGTATTTATAAATCCTCAAATCACTTGCATTCATGTGAATTTAACCACAACCCAACCTACCACTTAAGATTCTCATGAAACATAGTTGGAAATAGTTTCAGATGATAAAAGGTTTGACTTTGAAACTGCACTTGAGGTGTATGCTAGTTTTTTCTATGAAATACAATGATGTGGAAAAATTTGCTATTGAAGAATAAAAAAGGAATTATTGCCCAGTTTACCTGTGAAGAGGGTAGTGAGATATATAGAACTTGATTGAGTCTTTTGCTGCTTTGGGAACAAAGAGATAATGTGGATGAATGAGAGACTGCTTTAAGAAGGAAAACATGTATTATGGATCTGGACATGGGTGTTGATTCCAGTGATACAGATTGCAACCCATCTTTTACAAGTAAATTCCCTGAAGCAGTGAATCTAGTGTATTGGGAATTCTCTTCATTTTCACTTGAAATCTTGAGAGAACCAACAAAGCAAATGGGGATCTTTGTTAGTTATCTCTTATTGTCATCACACAACTAGCCCTGTATTTTTCATACCATTTCCTAATGATATATTTTATGCCAATTCTTCAAAGTTACTTATTAATGTATTTCATCCTCTCTATTTAACCCACCATGTACTTTTTCATTGCTCTATGATTTATACTCATTTTAAATTTTTCAGATCCTAGTATTCCAAAACTCAATATGAAACTAATAGAATATTGATATTAAGATGACAAACTTTTGATTCTGGGAGAAGTCTGAGGATATTAAAAAAGCTTTGCAATTTCCCAGAGGCAATCAAGCCAGTTCTCCACTTCCTAATTCTAGGCTTCACCTACCCTTTTCATTTGTGTGGGTGTGTTTGTCACATACAAATGGACAAGCGCCACAGATTTTTGCATTTGACTAAATGTCATAATGTAAACAAGAGATATTTGGCATCTATTTGGGTTTTCCCATGTGGATAGTTGTGGCTAAATACTTTTTTAATGGTTATAAATCTTCTAGGAAATCCTAAAATGTAGAATCATCTTTTGTATAAACATTCAGTATGAAGTATAAAAATCCACTTCTGTTTTCATGATTACATTTCCTAGAAATTTAGTAAACATTCTCATAGCTTATACTTTCTCTTCCAATGTTTAGATACTTGTAAAATGAAAATTTTTCTCACATCATTTAGCATATTTGGAATGAATATTTTTCCTAAGTTTCTAACGACAGTTATTAAATACACTGGAAGCCTTCTAGATCATCTGCAAAGCAGCAGACTGTCAATTTCCTTGACTAATTACAGAGAAGGAAATAATCTTTATGAGAATATTTACTTAATATTCCAGAAAAAGAAAAGGGAAAGTAATAGGCTAGCAACAAGTTCCCTTTAGGAAAAAAAATACCTACAGACAGTATATGTCTGTTCTATGTTTATAGATTATCTGCTTACATTTCAATATTTAAGATATATTGGTTGTAGACAACTCTCAAAAGCCCAGAGCTAAGTATAGAACTACCAGTTTTGCAAATAAACTAATCAACAAGATTCAATAGTATAAACTATCTCCAGTTATAGACATTTAATGAAAATTTAATTGTTGAACCACAATAACAAACCTTGTTTACGAATCCAATTTTTGATGTCAGAGAAAATAGTTGTTGTGAAGGAAATGCTTAAACCGTGGGAGATTAATGATAGAGCAAAGAAAAACTGGGAACATTGTGACGTGTGTCCTCAATAGGGAAAAAGATTATGAATAGTTCAGAAAAATGATGGGTAGGACTCTGTTCCATGAAGAATTGTGAATGACTTAGCTATTCTCAGCAGTGCAATGATCTGAGTCAATCTCAGAGAACTGATGATAAAGCATACTACCCAATCCTGGAGAGGTGACATTGAATACAAATTGAAGCAGGTTATTTTTCACTTTTTTTTCCTTTTATTTGTACATAATTACTAACATGAAAATGTTTTACATAATTTGCACATGTGTGACATATCTGATTACTTACAATCTGGGAAAGGGGAGGGGAGAAAGGGATAAAATTTGGAACTCAAAACTTTAAATAACAATGTTAAAAAATTTGAAATAAAAAAAAATTTTAATGTTTGATACAAACCCCACTTTGTTTTCTTCTCCAATAGTCTTTGTTAACGAGTTGATTCTTCTTGCAAAAATCAACCCTTCTCCATATGTCCTATGATCCCATACCTTCCCATTACTCCCTTAGGAATATGGAGTAGAGCTGATGAATAAATTTAAGGGATTAGACCTGAAAAACTATGGACAGAGGTATTGTGTAAGAGGCTGCAACAAAAAGCATTCCAGAGAAAAAGAGCGAGAAAGCAGAAAGGCTTCACAAGCCCCAGAGCCGAGGACTTCTGATTCATGGGTCTGTTGGAGTGAATGAGTCAGCCCGTGTCCAGGGTCGGGGCAGTCAAGACCCTGGGGATGACTCAAGATGCTTCCCATGACCTGGGTGTCTGGCAGCTCCAAGTGCTCCACAACACCACTTCCCCTGCTTCTGTGGCCACTGGAACAAACTGCTCCAAATATGGAACTGACCATCCAAAGGATAATAGGAGGAAAATAGAAATGAACAGCAAATAGAAGGAATAGTATGTCTAGACTTCCAATTATATGCCAATAATAAAAGGATTTGGTAATTATTAAAAAATAGAGTGGAGAAAGAAAGATTGGTGGAACAGAGTAGATAGGAAAGGATCAAAAAATCTGAATTCAGTAATCCAATATTAAAAATGCTAAGAATATAAATAAATTGGAATTTTATGTTGTGAAAACAGCTAGGAAGGCAATTTGATAGAAATTAAGTTCATTGCTAAGAATATAAATAAATTGGAATTTTATGTTGTGAAAACAGCTAGGAAGGCAATTTGATAGAAATTAAGTTCATTTTACAAAAATAAGCTTAAAATGAATACACAGCATAAATGTAACAGATGAACACCATTAAAAAAAAATTCTTATAGTTGGAATTCTTATACAAACAAGAGATAGAGAAGATTGATTACCTGAAATTGAAATGGTTGTCCAATGTCACAGAATTTAGGTAAAGCCAAGATTGAAATCAAAGTCCTTTGGCTACAAGTTAAATTATAAAATCATACAAAGTTATCTCTTCCACATTAGCAGAGTAAGGGACAGAGTGCTCATATCCCATTTGGAAAATCCATATAAAATTTTTTTGGCCTTTTCCTCATACCAGAGAAGCAGTCTGAATTATTATGGTATCAAAAGATAAAATATGTGACTATTATACAGTACCATACATTTATTTTATGTATTTCTGAGTTTCTAAACTTTTTCCTGTCATTTGAATGATCTTCATGTCATCTGCAACTCACAAACTCCCCCAAAATTCCCATTTAATTTCTTTTGCTGACTTGTGATATATTAAAACCATGATTGGGGAAAGCCTCAATGTGGAATGAATAATTATAATCTCAAAGTTGTAAGAGACCAAAATGATCATGAGTGCATATGGTACCCAAACAACATTCTCCTCCACATTATACTTGACAAGGAATCATCTAGCCTTTGCTTGAAGACCTTTCTGTTCTTGTCTCTATAACATACTTCATTTCAATTTCAGTGATGCATTTTTGGCCAGCATAATGAATAATGCTCAAGTACAATGAGTAGATTATAAATTATAAACACATTTGAGTACAGTTCTTAAAGCTCTCTCCAATCAGTTTAAAGTTTTAAAGTTTTCTCAGATAAGAATTTTTTGGTGTCACATATACATCTATCTTTGCAACTTTAAAAATTCATAACACATTTGGCAAAATGGTTTTTTTTTTCTTGAGATTGGAATAAACTTGTTCCCAGATCACTTAATGCCTTTAAGATTTCCAAGTTAGCAGTTGACTGAAAATATGTTATGGAAAAAGCAGTTTTCACTGAGGAATTGAATAAAGAACATAGGGCTCTACTTGGGACCTCCCCATCATTTAGGTTCATGGTTTCATAGAATTGTGTATTTGTTTTGTCTTTCTTGAGGAAATTGAGGAAATTTCCAGGTTTTATCCGAAGTTCCTAATGAATTTCCTGTTCACCTATTTTTGAGTCTTAATTGTGCTGACCTCAGAAAATCACCAAGGCTAACTCTTATTTTGCTTTGCTCATATTTTCTGTAATTGAGTTCTGTCAGTGAATTGTAAGGACATTTTTGGGTTCTTTTTGCTGATTAAGCCCTGATAAGAGAGATTCGTTTTCCCAGGTAATTAGTTGATGTTTACATGATATATTCCCAGTGCTTTGTTTAGTCTCCGAGCTCATTAAGAAGTCCTTGGCTTTCCTCTCCTTCTTTTCCCCAAACTTGGATCAATCAGCACCTTTGGAAAATTAATCCCCTTGAGGGGAATTTCTCTGAGACTAGATTGAAAAGAACTGACTCCACTAATATTAAGCCTTCCTGATTCCTTGGAGCTAAAATTCCTGGGTTCTAGGCAAAGATTGTACCAACCTATACAAGGTACTGTGTATATACGTGACTAGAATATTCTGTACCCTCCTATTAATTTTTTCTTTTCATCTTTATTTATAAACATTTTGTTATTTTTGTTTTTATATTTTATTTATTATTTATTGTATTTCTTTAGGTGCAATTTGTACAGTAGATAGAGCATTACATCTGGAGTAAGGAAGACTAGTTCAAATTTGGCATCAGACTCTGTGTGTTTCCCTAAGTAAGACATTTATAATCTCTTTTTGTTTCAGTTTCCTCATCTGTAAAATCAAAATAATAATAGTACCTACCTCCTGCGGTTATTGTGAGGGGGTGAATGAAGTATATTTATAAAGTGCTATCATTTATAAAATGATAACTCTTGTTACTACTATCATCATATTATTTATTTTGATTTTAAACATAAAAATGAAAGAATATTTCCAAGCACACAGTAGTAAAAAGGAAGATTCTTTATGAAACTAGAAATCTACATTTAATATTGTTCATCTTTTAAATATACATGATAAATTCTATATATTATGGAATATTATTGTTCCGTAAGAAATGACCAACAGGATGATTTAAGAGAAATTCTGAATTCAGAGAATTCAGAGAGGCCTGGAGAAACTTATATGAACGGATGCTGAGTGAAATGAGCAGGACCAGGAGATCATTGTACACAGCACCAACAAGACTATATGATGATCAATTCTGATGGATGTGGCTCTCTTCAACAATGAGATGACTCAGACCAGTTTCAATGATCTTGTGATGAAGAGAGCTGTCTACACCCAAGGAAAGGACTGAGTATAGATCACAACATAGCATTTTCACTCTTTTTGTTGTTGTTTGCTTGTATTTTTGTTTTCCTTCTCAAGGTTTGTTTTTTTTTTTCTTGCTAGACCCGATTTTTGGCGTGCAGCAAGATAACTGCATAAATATGTATACATATATTGGATTTAACATAAAAAACAAAGTATGATATGAAAATAAAACCAATTTGAAAAAATTCTATATGTTATTTTCAAAACTGTCCTTGTCTGTGTTTCCTTCTGCAATTATTTCTGTTCTTTTTCATGTATTTAAATATTTTAAATAATATTACAATAGCATCTCTTCTTTTTCTCCCCATTATTATTGCTAACTTCCTGTTGCTCATTCCCCTATCCCAATCAAAAACAGAAAGAAAAAAAATAGAAATCACTGTAACATATAAACGTAGGCAAGCAAAATTTATTCACACAGTGGCTATGTCCAAAAGAGAACATTATTGAATCTTGTGAGTATCATTTCTCTGTTAGGAAGTGGGTAATATAATTTCTCAAAGATTTTCTAGAGACGTGGTTGGTTGTTATGTTAATCAAAGTTTTGAAATGTCTTTCAAAGTTGTTTTCCTTCCAAAGTTGCTGTCCTTGTGTAAATTGTTCTAGTTCTACTCACTTTACACACTGCATCAGTTCATACTATCCAGTTTTCTCTGAAATTGTCTCTTTTGCAATTTCTTAAGGCACAATAATATTCCTATAGTAAGTTTGGGACCCAAAATGATGCCATCCACAGGAATTATGATTTGCTGGTTTCTGGGAGGTAAGAGAACAGATGTATATGTGGAAATCTAACACAAAGATTACCTTTTGCTCTGGCTAAGTATCCAAAATTGATTGCATCTTTAAAACTACCTGACTGGACAGTCTCTTTCTTCCCAGCATTTGCACAGAAGGATCTTTATTATTTATCTTTTATTAATATTGTTTGAACCTAGCTTTACATCGCTAGAAATTGTATCAACCCAAAGCTTACAGCAGAGGTCAGACTTAGCAAGTTCAGAGCTCCCAGAAGCTAGATTGCTGCAATAAATGCTTAGATCCCATTCAGATCTTGTTGCAGGTCTAACCAAAGTCTGTGTTTTGGATTTCTCAAATTTGATTTTTTATATTTATTTGTTAGTAGTATACATCCCAAACTGCCCTTCTCTGGAAATTACCTAATATCATTGTCTTCATATCCTTATCTGAACTCTATATAACATAAGTTCACAAAAACTAGGAAGGGGGTTGTTCATTTGTCCAACTCTCTCTTTACTTGAATGAATGAATAAAATTCTTTGTAAAACTATTTCCGATTTTGTAACCAATGAGATTCTCTGTTGGTTCCCATGAGTAAACCCAAAGACTCTTTAAGACTTTGAAAGCTAAGTAAGTCTCTATAATTTTAGGACTGAGCATGGCCAAGACTTGACCAACACAGGATCAATTTGGATGTGGTGAGAGCCCCCTGAATCCCCTAAGGTTCAGGTCAAACACCATCAAGAATTAGGACTGAAGACTACAGTTATCCAAAAAATTAAAGGCTATATTTAACTTTAACCAAAACAAAGACTTGGCTGAGTTAGAATTAGCCCATGCTACTCTAATCCACAATCTACACTTGATCCACAGTGAGTTCTGTGAAAGGACTAATTTAATTTTAACTCTCATAGTTGCCTATAAGTTCATTTTGATTTTGGTGAATTTTGCAGAGGAATGCTAGGACACCTATAAAGACTGCTGTTAAAAAAAAAAAAAAAAAGTACAAAAAAGAAGCTTAGAAGGGTGGAGAAGATGAGTCTCAGATCTAAAATAGTTTTCCCAGCTATCTAAAATATTAAGCAGGGACTTACTTCCACTAACTCTTGGATTAGACTTTCAGTGGGAGATAAGGGGGAAAAACTCAAGATGTCTTCTTTTTTGTTGCCTTAACAACCTTAGACAGATTGCAAAGAGAAAAAGCAGAAGAGAAAAGAAAGGAAATCCTTTTCCTGATTTGTGAAATTTATGGCATTAGACACTAGAGTCTAAAATTGTGATTGAAACGTAATATCTTTACTGTAAATTTCTGCATTGTAGTTTGAAAGTTTTTGTAATTACTAAAATATTTTGGTGGATTTAGGGGAACTTTGTGACTAAGATTAAGATTATATGCAAATTATCCTTTGATCCAGCAGAGTCCCTACTGGGTTTGTATCCCAAAGAGATCATAAAAGAGGGAAAAATGTGTGCAAAAATGTTTGCAGCAGCCACTTTTGTAATGGCAAGGAATTGGAAACTTAGTGGATGCCCACGGGATTGGCTGAATAAATTGTATGTATATGAATGTTATGGAATATTATTGTTCTATAAGAAATATGAGCAGACTGACTGCAGAAAAGCCTAGAAAGACTTGTGTGAATGAACGCTTAATTAAGTGAGTAGAACTAAGGAAACATTGTACACAACAAGAAGAAGATTATGTGATAATCAACTGTGATGGACTTGGCTTTTTTAAAAAATGAGGTGATTCAAGGTAATTCCTGAGGTCTTGTGATGGAAAGTGGCATCCACGTCCAGAGAAGGAAATATGGAGGCTGAATGTAGATCAAAGCATAGTATTTTCCCCTTTTATATTGTTGTTTGTTATTGTTTACTTGTTTTTTCCCTTTTGGTATGATTTTTCTCATACAATATAACAAATATGGAAATATGTTTAGAAGAAATTGCACGTGTTTAACCTATATCAGATTGCTTGCTATTTGGGGAAGGAAAGAGGTAAAGAGGGAGAAAAATTTGGAACATGAGGTTTTGCAAAGTTGAATGTTAAAAATTATCTTCACATGTATTTGGACCAATAAAATACCATTTAAAATTTTGTTTAAAGATTACATGCAAATAGTACAGTTCTCTATTACTTTCTCCCCTACCTGGAGGACACAGATGTATTGTTTTAATAGAAGATAATTTTACTGACTAGAAAATAAACAGAATTGAAGCTAATATGAAATGATTCAATGAAACTTAATCGTTTAGGTAAATTCATAGTGAAGTTGAATAGACTTGTAAGTTGAAATAGACTATGTAGCTCAAGAAGCAAGAGTTTGGTAATTCTGAAGAGACTTACATGAATTAATGCTAAGTGAAATGAGTAGAACCAAAAGAACATTATACCCAGAGATGACAAGATTGTGTGATGATTGATCTGATGGATATGGCTCTTTTCAACAGTGAGGTGACTTGTGATGAAGAGAGCCATCTGCATCCAGAAAGAGTTAAAAGTGGATCACAACATAGTATTTTCATCTCTTTTGTTCTTGTTTGCTTGCTTTTTTTCTCATTTTTCCCCTTTTTGATCTGATTTTTCTTGTGCACTATAATTGTGGAAATATGTATAAAAGAATTGCACGTGCTTATTAGATTACTTGCTGTCTAAAGAAGAGACTAAGAGGGAGGGAAAAAATTTGGGACACAAGGTTTGCAATGTTGAAAACTATCTTTGCCTGCATTTTAAACATAAAAAGATATTTTTAAAACTTTGGCAATTAATTTGTATTGTATGAGGAAATCTGTCTAGGAGAGATTCAGTGGAATGTCATATTAGAATGCTGTTGGGAAAGTAGCAAAGATAAAATGAAGTGTGGAATCAGAATGTTAAAAAAAAGAGATGTTATTTAGAAGTTTGTAGGACTTTAAAGTTCACTGGAAGGAAAAAAGAAATGCAAAGGAAGTTTAAAGAAATAGAGAAGAAGAGAATAGGCAAAATTTAAAGAAAAAAGGGGGGAAATTTCTGTGTACTGATAGTATGAATAGAGGGTAACATGAAATAAAGATTTGGAGCTTTGGAAAAAAGAAGTTTGAAAAGGTTTTTTATATCATTGAGAAAAGGATGAGAAAGACTTTTTATAGAAATTGTTGTTCAGTTATTTCAGTTGTATCTGAGTTTCTGTGACCCCATTTAGAGGGCATTTTCTTGGCAAAGATACTGGAATAGTTTGCCATTTACTTCTTCAGCCCATTTTACAAATGAAGACACTGAGGCAAATGAGATTAAGTGACTTGACCAAGGTCATCCAGCTAGTAAGTTTCTGAGTTCAGATTTGAACTCAGAAAGATGCGTTTTCCTAACACTTTGGGGCATAATCAATCCCCACTACACATCAACTTTGTCTTTCTGAAGGGGAGGAGAATGAATTCTCTTGAATTGGGATTATAGTTGTAGATAATATCTGGCGCAAGTAAGGCCCTATATAAAAGTTAACTAATATTATTATTACAAATAATTACTAAAATTAAATTAAAAAAAGAAAAATGATACCCAAAGGGTAATACGGATATCTCATTAGAAAATCAACTTGTTTCTTAATATGGATGCTATTAGTTTATGAGTTGAGCTGTTAAAGAATGTAGTCACAATGTTTGAAAACTTAAGTATTT
This sequence comes from Sminthopsis crassicaudata, assembly GCF_048593235.1. Lineage (NCBI taxonomy): Eukaryota > Metazoa > Chordata > Mammalia > Dasyuromorphia > Dasyuridae > Sminthopsis > Sminthopsis crassicaudata. The sequence continues at coordinate 372,489,837 of NC_133617.1, read as the reverse complement.
AATTGGATATATTTTGCTTTAAAATGAATAAAGTTTTGTGATTACTTTATTTGGGCAGGATCATAAGGGCCTGTGAGAGAAACTGCTGAGAACGTATTGTGAAGTCCTAAAGTAATGAAGTGGTTTGAAAAACTGGGACCATTCTCAAAGGGGGGAGAATGTAGATATTTGCCTATAGTAAATAAGTTTAGGCCAACTAGATGGGGCAGTAGATAGAGGGTTGGCTCTGGAGACATGAGGATCTAAGTTAAAATATAGCTTCAGATACTTATTAGTGGTGTGATCCTAGGCAAGTCACTTAACCCTAACTGCCTACAAAATTAAAAAAAAATTAAGTTTTTATCTAGTAGATTGTTTGGTCATTACTTATGAGAACTATACTTGGAATAGCACACTTTAAAATTATATCTTTGAGCCAACTTAAAATAAACAGACCTTGGTTTTAAAGATTTTATTTTTCCTTTGGGATTAATAGGCAATAGAGATATCTATTAATGTGGAGGCTTACATAGTCAGCAGTTTTTCTGGTTTGGTTATTTTTTTGAATGAACTATTATGTATTTACTATATGTGTAGAGCTCGAGAATGTAAATATTCTTCATTTCAATATGATTGATTTCTGTTTCAGGATGTATTTACATTAGAAAGATAATAATTTATAGATAAATAATATAAAACTTTTAAAGTATTTATATGTTCTTATAAAGAAATGATTTTAAATATCAATTTTTTCTATTCTGGCCAGAAATGTTGAGGATCATTACCTTCCAGTTTAACTTTTTTTTTTTTTTGAGTAGGCAAACTAGACCATCTTTTGCCTCATTTCTTACCTAGTCTTAAATCATTGAAAAGGTGTTGTCTGAGACAAATTCAGATCTTAAGGCCAAGTTTTCCCATTGCATCCAGGGTCATCTCTAATTGTCTTGATTGTCTTGCCTCTGAACTCAGATGACACTGGAAGAGGGAATGTCCAGCCCTGCTTCACTTAAATACAATTCACTTGCAAGTCAAGACATTCTGATGTCAATGATCCTCTTTAAAAATGAAACAACAATGTCCTCATATGTACTTATTGTTAATTGTTATTACAACATGAGAAAAATAATAATTACTTCTTTCTAAGCTATGATTAGTAAAATTTGATATTTGTTGTAAAAGCTCTTGGGACTTAATATTATTCAGAGTTTTGATTTCAGGTATGAGCATCTGAATTGACATTAAACCAATAATCTAATAGAAATGCCACATGTTACCCAAATGGTATGGGGTCTGAGAACTGCATAAGTGGATTCTTTTTCTGGAAAAATTGAGGGGATGTTCTTGCATCAAAGGTAAGGGCCTCTTGCCTCAGTTTCTCCATTGTGTTATTTTCTTTCTGAATGGGAAATTCTCCCATCTGGTTAATTCTGAGCCTGGCTATATTATATCCTGTGAATAAAGTGGAGTTTTAGTACATACATGGTTATCCCAAAATAAATGTTATCTAGAAACAGAGTTAAGGAAGCTTTATCCTATTTTGCTTATATCAGGTAAGCCTATACCCTTGAAAGGACAGTCTTGTTATTGTTATAATTATATCCTTCCCTTTCCTTTCATAGCAAATATTTATAATCAGGGAAGGTGCATTGTAGAAATTTTGTTGTTGTTTTACAACATTAAAACATCTCTGAGTCATTGTGATAGATTGCAAGTATGAAAGATCTTACGGTTTTTAAATCTGAATTTGTGGTCAACTCCAAGTCTAAGCAACTAGGTAAAGATTATGTAGATTTATCTTTCCCTTTTTAAGCTGGATATTCATGCATAATATTGGATACCTAAAGCATCTCATTCTTTCAGGATGTTATGAGTTAACAACATATGTTCTCAAAGGTGGGAAGGATAAAAATATAAACATTTTCAATTTTAACTGAGTACTAAACTTCATTCTGAGAAATCAATAAGATTTCTGTTTTCTCTATGAACTAGTACTATACACACATATATGTGTATATATATATTTGTTTTTGTACATGTATGTATGTATACACACATATGTACATATTTGGCTTTCAAATGTTTCTAATGGCATATACATAATAGTCTGTAAATATGTTTTAATAAGTTTTCAAATTGGATTAAGGATTTTATATTTAAAAATTGTGTTAATAATTGCATAAAGAACATTTTAAATCATGAGTTTTCTGTTTTGGTCTCTCCTAATATTAACAGACAGAAGGACTCGTTTTTATAAGTCTTGTCCTCATGAATCCTTTTTAAGATTCTTCCTTCACTGTATTCTGATGGAAGTGGATATCTTCAACATAGAGAAGATCCAATTCAGTTCCAGTTGATCAATGATGGACAGAATCAACTACACCCAGAGAAGGAACACTGGGAATTGAGTGTAAACTGTTTGCACTTTTGTCTTTCTACCCAGGTTACTTTTACCTTTGGAATCCAATTGTTACCATGCAATAAGAAATTCAGTTTTGCACACATATATTGTATCTAGGATATACTGTAACACATTTAACATGTATGGGATTGCCTGTCATCTAGGGGAGGGGGTAGAGGGAAGGAGGGGAAAATTCAGAACAGAAGTGAGTACAAGGGATAAGGTTGTAAAAAAAAAAAAAATTACCCATGCATATGTACTGTCAAAAAAATTATAATTATAAAATTAATTTTAAAAATAAAAAAAAAGATTCTTCCTTCAACCTATAGGTAGTATTATCCATATCAAGTAAAGGGTTTAAACAAAGATAGAGTAAGAGTAAGTGGTATGTAAAAACTGAAATTCTCTAACTTACAGGTGAATGATAGGTTTCTAATGAGGGGTTCTTCTTATAGTTATGCTTTTTAACAGATCAGTTCAATAAAGTTTTAGGTTTTAGCAGAATTTCTTTTTTTTTTCCTAATTTTTCTAAATTTTCCCTCCTTCCCACCCCCCCAGATGGCAGGTTGACCAATACATGTTAAATATGTTAGAGTATAAATTAAATACAATATATGTATACATGACCAAACAGTTGTTTTGCTATATAAAAAGAATCAGGCTTTAGTGTACATTAGCCTGTGAAGGAAATCCAAAATGCAGGCGGACAAAAATAGAGGGATTGGGAATTCTATGTAGTGGTTCATAGTCATCTCCCAGAGTTCTTTTGCTGGGTGTAGCTGGTTCAGTTCATTACTGTTTAGCAGAATTTCTTACGGAAGCTCTTTGAGTGACTTGAAACCAGAGAAGTAGATCTACTAAGTAGAAAGAACCCTATCCAGAGGTTCCCTGATAATGAGGCCTATTCCAGAATTTCCAAGGGAAGAGGTTTCCAGGAACTAGATGATTACCTGTGACAGCTGGGACTCAAGAAGAAATATGCTGTTTAAATGGATTAAGAGCAGATTGCCAGGGGAAAATATTATTGAATATTCATGATATTTATCATATTACTTTGGCATTAATGTTTCTTAGAATTTATCTGACAAAAACCTTACTTATAGAATAATGCTAATTGATATTTCTCAGGTAAATGCCAAAAGGAAGTTTCAGTTTCCTGAAGTGATCCTGTTATTTCCCTAGCTGAGTAAGAAGGATTTCCCTGACATGGGAGTTTTCTTGGTTACCTTGGTGACATACATCTCCCTTCTCAATTAATCCATTGAGAATCCTCTAAATGTAATTTAATATGTAATTTATTTACCTATTGAATCTGTTTTAATTTATCTATAGAATTTACTTAACAGGATATATGTCTTTAAGGGACAAATGAGGTTATGATTCTCTTTAAGTTTATTCAATTTTTATGGACACTTGTGGCTGTGTGCATTTTTCTCAACTTTTGCTTTCCATGCCTGAGAAAGCTCCCTGTTATTGTATAAGTTTGTCACCATTCTAACTCTTAAAAGAATTCTGTCAAAATTTTATAAAAATGAATGTTGAAGACTATCTTTACATGTAATTGGGGGAGAGGGAATGCTATTAAGTGAAAAAAAAAAAGCATTTTGTCAAGCTGCATACAAGATAAAAATAAGTACTGAGGAGGATATCTCTCTTGAGTTGAGCATATTTTAAATTCTTTGAGATCTTAACCCACCTTTTTGCTTATGGAAATCCTGGGCTTTTGGAAATCCAAAAGAATGAAAGTTTAAGAAAAATAATTTATTGCTTATCTTTTGCTAATATTACTTGAACTTAGATTTATGCAACTAGAAATTTTATCTAAGCCAAAGTTACAATAAAGCTCAGGTTGACAAACTTCAAAGCTCTGGGGAAGGTGGCAGGGAATGCTTAGATCTCACGTACATCTTATTTTGGGGTTCCCAGAATTTGAGTGTTTATGTTTATCTGTTGATTTCCATCTCAAATTGCCCTTCTCTAGAAACTTCCTACTGCCTACAGGCAGCTAATCAGACAAATATCCCTTAGCTCTTTTCTGAACTCTACATAGTTTAACCCCACAAAGATTCAGAAGGGAGCCATAGCTTTTTTATGGCTATCTCCTTTGCCAAATGACCTAATAAAATCCTTTCTAAAACTATTTCAGGTTGTGCGGCTTGTTCTCACAGCTAACAAAAGTAAAGGAATCCTTCACTCACAGCCAATAAAAACACTCAGTAATGAGGGGGTGGGAGGGGGCAGTGAGAGATCTAAGGGCCCATCTTCTTCAATCCAACTATGCAGTCCCAAGAAAGAGGTTGGTGGATTTGATCTTTTCCATGTGTCCCTATTCAGTTTTAGGCATAGTGGTAGAGTATCTGACTTGGGAACCTGAGACAACCGGAACTTGGAGCCCAGAATTCCAGGTCAGATGTTGAAGTGAGTTCAGCAGGGTAGCCATGAAGAAGACTAATTTGAAATGTCAGTCCAGCAGAATTTTGGACTTAAACTTTGTGAGACTAATGCTATGTAGTAACTGAGCTAAAACTGTGAGCTTCGTTCTCTTCCAGTCTACAAAGACCAAGTTGATGTGTAGAAGGGGTTGATTATACCCAAAATGTTGGGGAAATGTGTGTATATTTGTGTATGTTATTTGGGTAAATATTCCTTTGTAAAAGTTAGTCTGATGTTAAGTGATTAAAAGGAACTAGGGTGCCGGTCAGTGGGCTCTTCAAAAGAGGGAAAAAGGCAGCTAGGTGGCTCAGTGGCTACAGTATTGGGCTGAAGCCAGGAAGACTCATCTAATTGAGTTAATCCAGCCTCCCACACTGACTTGCCTGGCCAAGGCACTTAACCCTGTTTGCCTTAGGGACACTAGTGTCTTTGCTAAGAAAACTCTAAATGGGGTCAGGAAGAGTTATACCAAAGAAAAGAAAGAAATAGCTGAAGAGGGCTTAAGCTACTGGAAGGGAAGAGAGACCACAAATACTCTTAGAGTATTATTTGGAATGTGGGATTTGGCGGGTCTTGGTCCTGGGCTCTCTGGGTTCCCAAGAGTTAAATCTTCCTGGACCTTTAAAGTTCAAAGCCTCGTATCTGATTAGGGATCCTTTCTGCCATCCCAGGACAGAATGTTAGCAGCCATAGAGCCCTGGTCACACTATCTCTCTGTGCCAAACCAGTAGCTGACCACTGCCACCACTTAGGGACACTTCCCAAGTCTCCACCCCAAGGATTTCTGCCTCCTCTGAGATATCCTCTGCTTCTTCTGCCCTCAGACAGAATTTTGCAGGCCACAAATGCTTCTGGCCATCCATGGTCAGGAAACTCAGGTTTTGCTGTAGAGCCCTTTTCCTACTGTATTCCAGTTGACAGCTTATACAGTTCTGGTACAGAAGAAATTTCTTACTATAGTTTCTCATGAAATCTCTCTTTTTTTTTTCCCAAAAAGGTTTATTTTAAAGGATCAAAAATAAACATTATATTTATACATATGAGAAAACCCACCAGCAGTTGTGTTCTTCAATACACAATTTTACTGCACAACACTTTAGTAATATTTAGAAAATAAATGATTATTGACCATAACTGGCATGCATGGTTTTTGTGATTCTGGCAAATAACCAAGAGCCCAATATATGTAATAAAGTTGGAATGCCAAGGTCAATTACTTTGAGAGCAATGAAGTTATCCTGTTGGCCCAGATTGTACCAGGGATTTTGGAAGCAGCTAGTATGGAAAACAAAGTAGTTGACTCCCTGCATGAGCCAGTTAAGTGGGAGAAGGAGTGGGTCACTTTGCATGGCACTGCAGGGGATGGGGAAGTAGGTCTCAATAGGGCAGGGCTTCTGCACCTCCAGCACAGGTGCTGTCCAGCAGCAGCCACACTCACAGGGTGGCTTCAAGAGACTGCCTCTGCAATCTCATTGATGTTCCTTCTTCAGAAAAGAAACTCCTGGTGGTGGTGGGGGAGCCGCTCACAAGTGCCTCCAATTTTCCCTTTTTGGATTTCTTGATCATTATTTTCTCTGGTGTAAGTTCTGGAGTTTTGCAGATGTATTTGCTACCCTCACAGGTGAGATTTTTCAGACCATACATATGCTAGCACCCCAAGTCTTCCAGTTGCTGCTCAGCTCAGCTTGTCCCCCACAGAAAGTTTATTTGGGGCCAAGCTGGGCATCTTCCATATACCAGAAATCACTTACACTTGTGCCAGCACAAGTCATCTTTCACCTCTTTCTGATAGCCCAATGTCCTAACGTTGATGTGGAAAAACTCCAGTACAAAGAAAAGCAACCTTCCCCTCAACCACCTCCTGTGCCTATTCTTCCCTTATTCTTATCCACTCATGGTAAAGAGTAGCACTTAATAAATGTTTATTGCTTGAGTGAGTAGTAGGTGGTCTGCCTCCATTTAGTCCATTTTGATCTAAAGTGACTTTGTTATTGATTTTAAGGAATCTTCAATCTTCAAATAAAATTCCATTTTCTAATCTTCAGTCCTTTGTGGCAAAGGTAATGACAATAATAGCTTAATATGTATTTATTTAAAACAAAGGCATATTTACTTCTGAAAGTATAGTCAGAAATATATAAATTTATTCCCCCCAAGGTCAACATGTAGGAGACATAATCCTTCTTTTCCATTCTGTCTTAGTCTCTAGGAAAGGGAAGGGAATATTAAGTTAATAGTTTAACTCAATTCTTATAGAACAGTCCCAGTTCCAAATGTAAACTGCACCTGAGACTCAAGTTCCAGGTATCTTGACTTTTCAAGGCTTCCATGCCAAGTTATCCAACTGTACCACTCCACCTGAAATCCTGGTTGTAAGACCGCCATGGCTGAAATTCCAGGTCCCATGAGGTGATACTTAAGTATTTGAGATTAAGAGAAACTCATGAAAAATAACACAACAGGACCAGTTCTCAGATCCAGGACAATCACGACGTCCACACCAGGCTAGCAAATAGGAATCACCCCAAAGAATACAGCTGAAAGATGGAGGAAAAGAAACATAGCTAGAAAGGACAGATATATTCAGCCTCTTCAGTTTTAAGGAAGCTGCCAATCAAGGAGACTACTCCCACCTACAGAAAGGGGACAATAAATTCCATGCTAGACAAACTGGATGTGCTCAATAGAAATTCCCTCTCACCATGTCGAACTTTTGTGAGAACATGGGCAAAAGAGTTTCCCAGGCTGGGCAGGCATGGAGGAAACTCAAGAATCTGTGAGATCGATGGGATGAATAAGACCCCAGATCCTTGGTAGTGAGATGGACCCTAGGAAAGGCAGAACTGAAGAAGACTTTCTTTGACTTTAAGTGGAATTTAAGTGGGCCCTTATTGAACTCCTTGCATTCCTTACATTGACAAAAATCATCATAACCCTATATGTTATTGTATCCACTCAGAAATAGATGTCAACCCTCTGGTTATTTTTCTCCGATAAATGAACCTACTGGTGCCCTAATTCTTTGCTAACTCCTTTTTAGAAAGTTACCTCTATTACTAAGCATCACAATGGCCAATTCAATAGGAATTTAGCCCAGCTTTATGGCATCATCCCCCTTGTTAATAGTGAGCTCTGTTAGGAAATTTAGCCTGAGTCCCCTTATTAATTGTTAAATTTCTTTTTGGAACTTAGCCTGCTGCCAGCAGCATAATCAAATCTTTGCCTCTTGATTTGGAGATGGTCTTAGCCTACAAATTATTTTGAGACACCTCAAGACACTAGCCCCAAAACCCAACATATTTTGGGGTTCATCTTGTGCCCAACATTTGGTGGCCCCTGTAGGGAGATCCTAGACCCCCAACCTATTTTGGAAGGTTCAGTACTTCTTTATCCCTGTATCCCATCAAAATCACACACACATTTTAGTAAGATAATTTTTGCCTAAGTAAATTTGCATTATGCAAATTAAGCATCATATAAAAATTCTAAAAGAAATATGAATTCCAAACAAAACCAAAAACAAACTATGCTAACTTCACTGTATAGTACGATTTTCTCTCTCTCTTTGCTTTTGCCCCTCAGCTGCACACTTCTTGGCCTCTTGCACTCTGTACACCCCCTTCTTGCAAAAAGATCCTCCAAGTCAGTGCAAAAGAAAAGTCACTTGAAGAAGTAGCCTTTTGCCACTCTCTATTATCTCCTGGCTACTCCATGTCTATCTCACCATGTGTTCTTTGGGGTTCAGGTCGTGAGTGACTTGGCCTACCCCACATTTTCTTCCTCCTGCCCTTGATTTTTTGTCTCCCAAGATGGGATCCCAATAATAAAACTTTCCCTACTAATTTAACTTAGTGTCTACTCTTTAATTAAAATCTTAGAGTTATGTGAGGCTCTCAGAGGTTAAGTGACTTGCCAAGACTCTGGATCAATCAACAAACATTTATTAAATGCCTACCATATGTCAGACAGTAATGCAAAGATAAGAAGTTTGTCTCTAAGAAGTTTGTATCCTAATGGGGGAGACAATACTCTTCCCTAGCTTTCCTTACAAACTTCCCCACAAGAATGACTTTTCTCTTAGTGAAATCTTTCTCTATTGCTCAGTATGGAGAGGGTGGAATGTGCTGCAAGGTAGAAGACAATCAAGGAAAATGTACCTGAGGACACACAGTCTCATAACAGGTTTTTCCAGTTTCCATTAACCTCTCTCACCAGAAAGTTGCTGAGTCATTTTGTGTTGGGGCATCTGAGACATTTTGAATTAGTTTAATATTTTCCTTGTGACTTCCAAATTAATTTATAGAATTATTAATTAAATAAGGGAATGTGGCAACAAAGGAGTCCCTTTAGGTTGAGTGGGGGCAAGTACACCAAATTCTTTGGATATTTGCAAGGAAAGTTCATGATAGCTGCAAGTTTAGATTAATGTTCCAATTAATAAGACACAAAAACAAACATTGCAGTGGGACAGAGAGGCAGAAGTCATGGGGATAGGTATGAATGATGTGGTGGAGGGAGGCAGGCAGTTGTGAAAGACAATAGGGAGGCACTAAGGATCTCTTAAGTAACCGTGGATTAGAGATGGAACCACTTGGGGAGCATGGGCACAGAGATGGGGAGCATGGGCACAGAGGTGGGGAGCATGGGCACAGAGGTGGGGAGCATGGGCACAGAGATGGGGAGCATGGGCACAGAGGTGGGGAGCATGGGCACAGAGATGGGGAGCATGGGCACAGAGATAGGCAGCAAGTTTGAGGTCTCATTTGTAGAGTTTTGGTGAGAGACAGACTTTTTTCTTAACATCTTGGTGAATTCATTAACATATCCACATCATCTCAAATTTATCAGCAACATCTGGCATTTTGTTGGTCTTACGGAGGATCTCTGGCTTACCTGAGGTAATTAGCAGAGCCAAAGGGCTTGCTGGCTTTCCCTGATTTAGCACATAGGTTTAGGATATGTCTTTTAGTTAATTTATAAGACAATTTGTAAATGTTCCCTTTATCCAAGGAACAGTCAGTAAGTGACTTCTAGGTTCCCCCTTGCAATCTTATTCCCTGCTATTGCTACTTTAACTTGGCTATTCATAAACTTCCTATAGAAGGGGTGGTAGTGATGGTAAATTCTACCTTTTTGTAATTTTAACATATCTTGCTTTTGACCAGCTATGATAGTAGTATCAGTAAAATTTATTTGATTTGTCCCAGTCCCGGACCTGGTAATCTCAGAATTTAGAAAGTCCTTGCTCTCTTTTTCTTTCTCTCTGTCTCTCTCTCCTTTGTGACTCTGATCTCTATGACTGAACAACCACAGACTCACTCAGTTGCTGCTTATCTTATCAAAGACACATTAAATAGACAGTGATATCTTAGAGAAAACAATAGGCATGTACGCCAAGAAGGCTATCCATAAGAAGAAAATCTCCTTATACACCAAAATATTTACAGCAAGACTTTCTGTGATTGTAAAGAATTGGAAATAAAGTGAATGTCCATGGATTGGGAATAATAAATACAAAGAAACATAGAAAAGCTTCACATGAATTGATGCAGGATAAAGTAAGCAAGAGCAATAAAACAATATTTACAATGATTACAGCAATATATGGAAAGTACAGTCACAAAATAATCAAAACTGCATGTTGCAAAATTATAAAGAACAAGTATGGTTAGAAAAGAAGATGAGAAGATGCAGCAATCTCAGTCCTTCATAGAGATGGGAGCTCTATATAGCAGGGGTATGCTGCTTAGATTTTTAGACTTTTCTTAGAGTGATCAGTTTTGCTGATTTTCTTCTTTTTTTCTTTAAAAGATAATTTATTATATGGGATGGGATCTCTGGAATGGGGATGGGGAGAAATATTAGAGGAAATTTGGGTGATAAAACTCCGAATTTGTTGTTTAGTCATTTTTAGCCATGTATGACTCTTTGTGATACCATTTGATGTTTTCTTAGCAAAGATATTAGAATGGTTTGCCATTTCCTTCTTTGGTTCATTTTACAGATGGAGAAATTGAAACAAAAAGGATCACATAGCTAGTCAATGTCTGAAGCCAGATTTTAACTCAGGAAGATGAGTCTTTCTGTTTGTATCAGTTTTCTTAACTGTAAAATGGAGATAATAGCAACACCTATCTTACCTCCCGTTGTTCTAGGTCTAGGACTTAGTAGGCACTATGTAAATGCTCATTCCCTTCCTTGTGGACAAAATGCAAAAAGTACTATCAGTAATGCCTACTTCAGACATATGGAAGAAAAACTCAGTTTTCTGCCATTTAGGCTCAAATTTGTCAAAAACAAATTTATTAACTAAATTCTAGAGAGTTTTACATTTAGAGAGATAATCAAGTATAGAGTTTCTTCTTCCTTGTTGAAATTCTACCTGACCTGACTCATTTTTCTTTACAACTTATAATGTTCAGTAAATAAAAGGCAAATTCCATAGAATGATCAAAACAAGGGGACAAAGTTCCATGTTAGATTTGACTTACCAAATAGAATTTTATTAGCATTGAAAAGTGTACTCTTGGAATGAAGCCTGGGAAAACCAGATCCAGAAGATAACATGAGGGTCTCTTCTCTCAAGTTAGTCTAGAACAAAACAAAGAACAAACCACCTTTGATTAACAAAGGACCCCACTGTCTTAGGACCCCTTTTATTCTAGATCCCTTTGAGAACTGGGAGAAGTAGTTTATAAACCTCAAAGGATTATACAAATGCAATGAGAGACTTCCCAACAAACTCAGTCCCTAAGAGCATGTACAGGATACTGCTAGGACAATTTCCCATGTGGAAGAAACTGGAGAGCCTGTTTCTAAGTCATGGGAACTGAATACAAGCTTGTCAACTGATTGGTAGGAGAGGAGTTGGAGAGATTTTGGAGTGTGCATAGGTGTTTCATAAACTAGCCACATGTAAATGGCAGTTTCTTTGATTGGCAATAGATGCAAAATGGTGACTGGAGGAGATTTCAAAAAGCCTCAGTCTTGACTTCTCATTGTTGATTGAACTTCTTTTCTTTGTTTGACTCTTCTCTGACAGCATCCAGTGAGAGACGGTGCTGAAAGAAGGCTTTAGGTCTCTTCTCCATCCAAGAACAATATGTGCTTTCTGTCCTTTCCCTTGGTGGTTTTTTTTTTCCTTTCTTTAGATAAAGGGGATTAATATAGAACTTAAGAATTTGCAAATTTTAAAGTCAGGAGAGTGAGAGAACACGGATATCAGCAGTCTAAAGCTTGGGAGTCCAGTCACATGGGGTTTTGCTAAAAGTCCTGCATTAATGTGTAGAGGAGCAAGGAATGATCTCGCAGAGCAAGTTCAATGGTAGTTGAGATGAAGATTTATCCAGCATCAATACCACATTTTGATATGAACACAAATTACCTTAGTCACATGTATTTCTTTATAAGTAAACTCTATGTATAGGACTACCCTTTCCATTGGCAGTGGATAGTTATGAAGCATGTGCTTCTTATTTGGAAGAGAATATTTTGTCATGGCTGTTCATGCTATGATCTCTTATGAGATGCTTTTGTTCCGAGCTAATTGTGTCTTCTGACTCACAAGTAAAGGTACCTGAGGTCTCTGTCCCCATGAGACCAATCTTCAAGTGCTAATTGGAAGTTTGCACATAGAGGAAGCACAATACTAATGAAATGCAAGCTGATGGAATATCAATATTGAAGATCTGAGGCAAAGTTTGGAGCAGATTTGAACTAAATTTCCACCATTCACTTTTTTTATTGAATACCTACTTTGTAATGGGAACTGTTCAGGCTGCTATAGATATAAAGATAAAAAGATACGGTATCTGTACTCAAATACTTTGTAAATTTCTACTCTATCTGGAAACTTAATGGTGGTGGTAGAAATAATACATATGTATGCATACATACATATACATGTACATAAACGCATAATGTGAATTGTTCTAAGACAAATGCACAGAAAGGTCCCTTGATACTTCTGTCCTGGATTACTGTAATAGTTTCCTTCCTCCGGTCTCTGCCCTAAGAGGAAATACGACCTTTCTGTTTAGATATAGGATGATTCTATAAAAATTTTAAGAGTGGGAGGATAAAGAAAAAAGAGGTCAAGAAGAGAAACTTGTGGGATGATTATGCTTATAGGAGAGTAGTGGTAGAACAATAGATATAGAGATATAGAAAGTAGGACAGGAACAGAAAGAAAGGAAAGAACAATACCAGGAAAGATCAGTGACAAGGAAAGCAATGGATAAAAATGTATCAAGAAGGATGGAATGCTTTACAATGTCAAATGATGCAAAGAGATCATAGAAGATATAGTTATTGAATTCGTCAATTTGGAAGTCATTTGTTACTTTGGGAAAAGTTTTAATGCAGTGGTGGGGATGAAGGATAATTATATTTCAACAAAAAATAAATGTATACTAGGTGCATAACCCTTGAGCAAGGTGCTAAAGATATATGAAGTCTGGATAAAATGAATATTGCAACTCATGGAAACCTCATGGAGATTACAACAGAATAAGATTAGGCAATAATAAAATCAGACAATTACAGTATACAATAATTAGTGTCATTGGTGGTTGGTTGGTTTTTGTCTTTTGTTCTTGAAGAGGACCAAAATGACATCATTATGTTAGAATCATGTTTTGTGTTCAACTGTGGTTGATCAGACCAATATGAGCTAGGAATGCTGTGCCACAGGTTGGACACAAATAGTCCCTATGAATATTTGGGTGGTTTCTCTAACTTTATGCATCTTGCATTTCTTCTGAGCTAATTTAATCCTGCCTGGTTTATAGAGCACAGTGCCTTCTCTGATAAGGGCACACCATGCTGGATGGTCCTGTGCTAGTGCCTCCCAGAGACTGGAGTGACTGGTAAAGAAGTAGAGAAAGGAGATGAAGAGCTACTTTTGATTTAAGATTAGAAATTACTTGTGGTTTCCTGCTTAATCTCCCACTACTAAATTTCCAGAGTGGGAATCAGGTCGGCCTCAATTCAAGTCTTGCTTTTGATGTGGACCACTTGTAAACTATTCTGGCCCACAAGCCTAAAAGGCCCGGAAGACTGCTTTTTTTCCTCCCTCCCAGATTCTCCAATGCCCTTAAGGGAATAAGAGACATTTAGGCTCTCTATCAGCAATTACTGTCCTAAGAGATAGCATTCCCTCAATTATAGGATGCAAATTTCCTGTTCCCCAATTTCATTTAGTCACTAAACAGTTGAATTAACTTTTACAAAGAAATATTTACCTCACACATTTAAGCCTCTCACATGTGGTAGGAGGAAAGGAGGCTGCTTTCCTTTAGTATTATCTCATACTCTGGGAATGTGAAGGGGATTAAGTTCATAGTTTAACTCAGTTCCTATAGAGTACAATCTAACCAAGCAGTTGCCCTACCCCACTCCCATTTTGGGTTGAATGCCAGAAACCCTAAAATCTCAAGATTTTCCTTCTGGGATAGTTGGCTATGCCATCCTTTCTGAAGTCCTGTTTTCAGAGTCAATATACCTGGCCTGATAGAGGTCTCTGGCACCTGAAACTGTGAAGAATAAATGAAACAAAATAAAAGCACACACCCTGACCCATTTCTCTAAGCTGGAGTTAAAAAAAGGGGAAGGAAATTTAGTTCATAGTGCTCATGCTGTGGGTAAACGTGAGCCAGAAAGATGTGAGAAAGGGGTTACAGTCTTAGTTTCTCCAGTTTTAAAGATTCAGTTTACTCTGTCAAATTATGCAATCAAATAAAGAAGATTACACACACACACACACACACCCCAGGAGACAGAGTGCCTTCATTTTAGGAGAGGACATGCTCAGTTTAAGTACCTTCAAGTGCCTCTATGTTAGAAATCTGAACATGCTCCAAAGACAAGGTCCCATCACAGATACACACTGGTTGAATAATCCCCCATAAATCATTTAACCTCCCAGTTCCATGAGACAATTGCTGATTTTTATTAAAAGAGGGAGTTTCAGTTCAAAAAACAACAAATCAAAAACTGTATAAATCATCATTACTTTGTATGATGTCCTTCCTGCAAATTGTCATGAATGATCTGGTTTTCAGGGGTTGCAGTTTCTTAACCTCAACACTCTCTTGCAAATAAAATGGGAAAAGAAAAGGCAGAGGAATAAAATTAAGCCCAGAAAGTTGTTGTTTTCCTCCAACATAATTGTATTCCTGCCTTTATTATGTAATGTATGTATGCAACAAGCTCCCTCATACTTTGGAAATGAATATTATTTTAATGCTAGAAAATATACTCCATAGTACAAAATTCATTTTGTGATATTAGGTTATCAGTATCATAATAAAGAATCAAAGTTTGTGGTAGGTTATAAATGGGAAGGAAAAAAATATTTGTAATTTTCATCTGGAAAGACTTACATGAACTGATGCAAAGTAAAATGAGTAGAACCAGGAGAATTTTGTGTATAGAAATGATGGGGGTGAACCCTGAAACTGTCCAAACTCTCCTCTGAAAGAGGCCCAAGGGGGAAATAACATAAACTGAGATCTTTTGGGGGGACCTTTCTGGGGAGCTCCCAGACCTTGGAAAAAGCCTACAAACTCCCAGTTAAGGGATTTCATTCAATTGGAGATCTTGGGTCAATCACCCTCCATTGAATTGCCACAAACAACTCTCAGTGGCTCAAACTCCCAGTTAAGTAAACTCATTCAATTTTAAATTTAATTGAAAATTAGTCTCTCAGGATTTGGCCCTCCCCTTTCTTCTCTCCCCCAGCCCCTCCACCTTTCTGGGCCAAAGATCAAAGCAAATCCCAATATATCATAGGGCTATATGCCCAGATATCTTTGCAGATATCCTAAAACAGGACCTTGCTCACACTTAAAATATCTTCTTTTCAGTGTTAATCTTTGCTATCTTCCTAACAGGACCTTGCTACTAAGAAGTCTGTCTTCTTAGTAAAGCTGGCTTCTCAGTGCCAATAAATCCCTTTTTGCCACATAGATTTTGGGGTTTGTGAATTCTTTGGTATAGGACCTGTGCAGACCAGAGGAGATTTCCCATCCCAATCCTTGCACTTCATCACTAACTTCATCATTTGCATCTCATCAATAACAGCAAAATTGTATGATGTCCACTGGTGAAGATATTCTCTTCTCAGTGCTAACCTTTGCTGTTTTCCAGGACCTTTTGCCTAAAGGCAGGCAGACTAAAGGAAGACAGATTCCTAGCAAGCTGGCTTCTCAGTGCCAATAAATCTCTTTTTGTCACACAGATTTCAGGGTTTGTGAATTCTTTCACATAGGACCTGCAGAGACCAGAGGGGATTTCCCACCCCAATTCTCAAACCTCATCACAACTACCACTAACATCATCATTTGTACCTCATCAAATGAACTGATGCAATCTGAATTCTGAATGAAGCATACTTTTTCTTTATTTTTCTTGTTGGGTTTTTTTGGTTTTCTTTCACAATATGACTAACCTGTAAATATGTCATATATATATATATATATGCTTATGTATAACCTATGTCAACTTGCTTGCCGCTTGCCTTCTCAATGAGAGGCGGAAGGAAGGGAAAGAATCAGGAACTCAAATAAATTTTTAAAAAAATAATGTCAAAAATTGTTTTTATACATAATGAGGGGAAGAGAAATAAAATGTTAGGTTAAAAATAATTATAATTTTCACATCTTGCCTAAATAGTACTAGCTCTTTAGCTTTTTAGAGATCAGGTTATGGATTATGGGTTTAGAGCTAAAACTACACTTTAGGAGCATTATCTAGCTATTTCTACTTTCCCCTTTTAAGTTCATATAGTTATCTCTTCATGTTTCCTCTCTGTAATGGCTGAGTGGAAATCATTTATTTCACTTTTGACTTAGGATAGGAGGTCAGAGATACAGAGTATAGGGCAAGTCAGAGAAAGAGGGCAGTTGCTTACTTACTGGTCTCCCTACCTCAAGTCTCTTCCTCATTTCAGTCTGTTTTCCAATAAATTGTCAAATTATTATTCCTAAAACACAGGTCTGACCATGTCAGGCTTTTTCTTTGAAATTTAGAACTTTGTAAACCATGGCATCTACTTCTCTTTCATACACTTTACATTCCAGTTAAACTGACACTTGGTATGTTTCATCTCCTGTCTTTATGTCTTTAGTCTGGTGTCCCTTTCCAGCTCTCCCTCATGGACTCCAGGTCCAAATTACCACCCCGCCTCCACACACACACACTTTACCCATTACTCCTAGCTTCCTTGTTTTCATTCAATACTCAGCACAAATTCCATCCTATGCAGCAGGCTTTCCTGATCCTCCCTATAGCTTTTGGTGCCATAGATTAGCTTCAATCGAATTTTTATTTATACCTCTGTTGTTTATATGTTATCTCCTCCATTAGAATCATATCTTTTGGGAAACAGGTTTCCCTGCCTCTTCCTCCATATGGATTGGCAGAATGAAGAGCTCACTGTGCAAGCTAAGGAGATGGGGCTTCCATTGGCTAGTCCCTCTGTTATATATTTAAAATTGCTTTTTAAAATAAAAAAATGCTATATAAATGTGAACTATTACTAAGTAGATTCTATTAGAATAACAAGTAATAGAATAGCCTCATTCTGTAACTTGCTGTGTTTTTTATCCTTCCCAAGTTAGGCAAATATGTTGAGATTTATTGGCCAGTCATTGAGTCCCTCTTTTCCAAAGGACACAAAGTCAGTTACACCTCACCCAGCACATGGGCACTATATGTGACATCTCTGCAGATTCTTGCATACCAGGCGAAATTTCAGTTTTGTTGCAGTCATGTTATGTATATATACTAATACACATTTGGTCTTCAGTGGTTTAATTCTCACCATTTATCATTGGAAATCTCTTCCACTTGGGGCTTGATGTCAGCATCCTTTGCTTTAGGAAGGATTCAGGATGAGCCAAATGGATAGATTTGACCAGAGCCAAAAATCTAACTTTGTGATTTTTACTAACTCTCATTTGAGCTATTTCTGGATCTCTAGCCCACAGTTAAAAAAAAAAAAAAGGAGTGAACAAGTTTAACAGGCATAGTTACTTGGACCAAAGATTAGGCACAGTAATTTGTACTGGAGAGCTGTGGGATAGAATGGCTTTAGAGGAGGAAGGAACTTATATCATCTAAGCCCCTCATTTTATAAGTGAGAAAAAGGAATTCCTCTCTAGAGGTGAAGCAATTTATCATAAGGGTCATAGCTAGAAGGAACCTTTTGTAGGAAAGATGAGGAGATTGAGAACTAGAGAGGTTACATGACTTGTCAAGATCACATAGGTATTAAATAGAAGAACCAGGATTCTGAGTCAGTATTTTAACCTATATCATCTAATTTCAAATTGTTATGATTCTTACAAGGTGATAAGTCACTGGAATCTTTATCAGAATATTTGATAAGGAGAAAAGATCTTATGTTTTAGAATATCAGAATGCTTCCCCCCATCCCAAACTATCAGAATGTTAGATATGGTCTTATCAAGATGCCTCTCCCCATGTCTGGGGTGTCTCCCCCTGATTATGTCATCTCATCTCCTGTAGCTCACCCCACCCTGTCAGAATCTTGTTCCCACTGCCTCAATCTATCTCTGTGAAATCCAAGTTAGCTTCCTGTTGACCTCAGGATCAGCCAGAGTCGGGATCAGCAAAAATCCTTGGTCTTTAGGGAGAGAAGTAAAGGAGATGGATGAAAACACCATGAGCTCTCCACAATCTCCTTTGTCTCCTCATTGTCCACAGACAGTGTGACTCTGGCTTGTCTTACTCCACCCCCTAATCCTCCTCACAATTCTCTGTATACACCAAAAGATCAAGCCAGCACAGAATAGTGGGAAGGGCCATTTTTCAAGCATATTCTAATAGAGTATTGTCCAATTGGTAATTAGCCTTAAGTGCTTGATTGTCTGATTCCAATGTACCTATTCAGAGTTTCAGCCCTTTACATCTCTGCTTTCTTTTGTTTTAGAACACAGGTGGTCATACCATCCCTGACTTCTCAGGGAGGTAAGAACCTCAAAAAGGAGGCGATCACATTCTCCCCCCAACTTCTCAGAAAGGGAGGTGAAAGCACTAAAAAGGAGATGATCACACTCTCCCTGACTTCTCAAGAAGAGAGATGAAAAACACCAAAAGGAAGTGGGGATTGACAGCAGGTTTCTAGGCTGAAGGGTCTTACTAGAGACAGGTATGCACAAACCCATCAGCATGGGAGGTATTACACAAGCACATAGCAATAACACACAGGCTATTAGTGATAACTCTCCCCACAGTCAGTGCAGGCTCGATGTGGTGTAACAAACATGAATTGTACATGCAAGGAGTGATATAACAAACAATATAAATCAACATGGTCTTGTAAAAGATTTCCAGAAGTCCTAGAAGGAGGGTATGTAAACATCAGTAACACATACACCTTCTTCAGTAGCCAAGAGATAGTCCAAAACCAATCTATTGTCCATTGATTCACATATCAGGGAATCCAATGATCCCCACAAGTTTTTGAAGATCTGCAACAGTCTTTTTATATGTTAGGGAATCCAATGATTCCTCCAGATTTTGAAGTCCTACAACACTCTTATCATGTCTCAGAGAATCCAATGATTCCTGAGGGTTTTCAAGTCCTACAACAGTCTTATTATGTCTCAGAGAATCCAATGATTCCTGAGGGTTTTCAAGTCCTACAGCAATTCTTAATGTCCACGAGTCAAATACCATAGCTGCCATGTTCTTTCAGTGGTGGGCACAGTTAGTAATGGGACTACCCAATGTTTCTTGGGTCTTCTTCATTTCAAGAGTCTGCTCCATCTCTCTCTGATGGACAAGGAGAATACGGCTCATTGGCACCCATCTGTTTCCTTCTCCATCTGTGGAGATACAAGCAAACCCTCTCCCCCAAGCAGTTAACCTATCTGGTCCCTCCCATTCACCACTTTCTGGGTCTCTCCTTATCACCTGGCTATTATCTAAAGACACAGAGCTGCTCACACTGGACACTGCCCTTCTTTCTGCTGGAGCCAGTGCATCTTTGTTAAAGATCAAAAAGTTAATAGTATAAAGGCTAGATTTAGAAGTTCTCTAGGGTTACCTGTGGCTCCCCCTTTCTTTTGTTTTTGGAGAAGCATCTTAATCTCTCTGTTTCTCCTCTCTACTATTGCCTGTTCTTGAGGATTAAAAGGTATGCCAGTGATATTGTGCATAGAAGTATGCAAAATGTTTAGAAGTATATGCAGATCCATTGTCTGTTTTTATTGCTTGTGGCACGCCCATGATTGCAAATGCTTGTATAAGAAAATAAGTGACAACTTGGGCTGTCTCTTTTGCTGCTGATATTGCAAAAGTGAATCCTGAAAAAGTGTCTACCATAACATGGATAAAAGACAGACGACCAAAAGATTTATAATGAGTCACATCCATTTGCCAAATTTCATTGGGTCTCAAACCACAAGGATTCTTCCCTGGAGGGAATATAGGAGTGTGGAAAGGAAGACAAGCTGTACAGGTTTTTACTAGGCTCCTAGCTTCCTTTCTTGTGGTTCCAAATTGTAAATGTTAAAGTTCGAGCAGCCTGATGATATTTCTTTATTTTTTATTATAGGTTTTTATTTACAAGATATATGCATGGTTAATTTTTCAGCACCAACAATTTCAAAACCTTTTGTTCCAACTTTTCCCCTCTTTCCCCCTGCCCCTTCCCCCGATGGCAAGTTGACCAATACATGTTAAATATGTTAAAGTATAAGTTAAGTACAATATATGTATACTTGTCCATACAGTTATTTTGCTGTACAAAAAGAATCGGACTTTGAAATAGTGTACAATTAGCCTGTGAAGGAGATCAGAAATACAGGTGGACAAAAATAGAGAGATTAGGAATTCTATGTAGTGGTTCATAGTCATCTCCCAGAGTTCTTTCACTGGGTATAGCTGGTTCAGTTAATTATTGCTCTATTGGAACTGATTTGGTTCATCTCATTGTTGAAGAGGGCCACATCCATCAGAATTGATCATCATATAGTATTGTTATTGAATTTTATAATGATCTCCTAGTCCTGCTCATTTCACTCAGCAGTCTGATGATATTTAAAATGAGATTCTTGGGCTTCCTGAAATAAAGGAATATTGGCCAACATGGTAAGAAGGCTATCTGCCTTTGAAATAGGACCTGGAAGTCCACTATGAGAGTGGACATGCAAGATATAAATCTTACCTGAATGCTTTCTCACTTGCTCTTGAAGTTCCTTAAAGACCAGATATATATTAGAGGCTACAAATTTTATTTGGGCTGTAGTAATTCTTTGTACCACACCTACTGAGTAGGTCGAATAAGATATTATATTTATATCTCCTGGATAATAAGTAAGGGCTAGAATGATTGCATACAATTCATTCTGCTGAATGGACAGAAAAGGAGTTCTGACTACTCTCTTTATAATTAAGGCATGAGAGTATACAGCGCAAATATTATGTTTTGATGCATCTGTAAAGATAGTTGGCCCCTTTTTTTTTTTAATTTTTATTTTATTTTATAATTATAACTTTTTTTTGACAGTACATATGCATGGGTAATTTTTTACAACATTATCCCTTGCACTTACTTCTATTCAGATTTTTTCCCTTCCTCCCCCAACCCCCTCCCCCAGATGGCAAGCAGTCTTATATATGTTAAATATATTACAGTATATTCTAGACACAATATATGTGTGTAGAACCGAATTTTTTGTTGCACAGGAAGAATTGGATTCAGAAGGTAAAAATAACAGTTTACATTCATTTCCCAGTGTTCCTTTTCTGGATGTAGCTGGTTCTGTCCATCATTAATCAATTGGAATTGGATTAGCTCTTCTCTATGTTGAAGAAATCCACTTCCATCAGCATACATCCTCGTACAGTATCATTGTTGAAGTGTATAATGATCTTCTGGTTCTGCTCGTTTCACTCAGCATCAGTTGATGTAAGTCTCTCCAAGCCTCTCTGTATTCCTCCTGTTGGTCATTTCTTATAGAACAATAATATTCCATAACATTCATATACCATAGTTTACCCAACCATTCTCCAATTGATGGACATCCATTCATCTTCCAGCTTCTAGCCACTATGAAAAGGGCTGCCACAAACATTTTGGCACATACAGGACCCTTTCCCTTCTCTAGTAGTTCCTTGGGGTATAAGCCCAGTAGTAGTATGGCTGGGTCAAAGGGTATGCACATTTTGATAACTTTTTGGGCATAATTCCAGATTGCTCTCCAGAATGGTTGGATTCTTTCACAATTCCACCAACAATGCATCAGTGTCCCAGTTTTCCCACAGCCCCTCCAACATTCATCGTTATTTGTTCCTGTCATCTTAGCCAATCTGACAGGTGTGTAATGATACCTCAGAGTTGTCTTAATTTGCATTTCTCTGATCAATAGTGATTTGGAACACTCTTTCATATGAGTGGAAATAGTTTTAATTTCATCATCTGAAAATTGTCTGTTCATATCCTTTGACCATTTATCAATTGGAGAATGGCTTGATTTCTTATAAATTAAAGTCAATTCTCTGTATATTTTGGAGATGAAGCCTTTATCAGAACCTTTAACTGTAAAAATTTTTTCCCAATTTGTTACTTCCCTTCTAATCTTGTTTGCATTAGTTTTGTTTGTGCAGAAACTTTTTAATTTGGTGTAATCAAAATGTTCTATTTTGTGATCAATAATGGTCTCTAGTTCTCCCTTGGACACAAACTCCTTCCTCCTCCACAAGTCTGAGAGGTAAACCATCCCATGTTCCTCCAATTTATTTATGATTTCGTTCTTTATGCCTAAATCTTGGACCCATTTTGATCTAATCTTAGTATGTGGTGTTAAATGTGGGTCCATGCCTAGTTTCTGCCATACTAATTTCCAGTTTTCCTAGCAGTTTTTGTCAAATAATGAATTCTTATCCCAAAATTTGGGATCTTTGGGTTTGTCAAAGATTAGATTGCTATTTTTATTCACTATCTTGCCCTGTGAACCTAACCTATGCCACTGATCAACTAGTCTATTTCTTAGCCAATACCAAATGGTTTTGGTGACTGTTGCTTTATAATATAGCTTTAAATCAGGTACACTTAGACCACCTTCCTCTGACTTTTTTTTCATTAGTTCCCTTGCAATTCTCGACCTTTTATTCTTCCATATGAATTTTGTTGTTATTTTTTCTAGGTCATTAAAATAGTTTCTTGGGAGTCTGATTGGTATAGCACTAAATAAATAGATTAGTTTGGGGAGTATTGTCATCTTTATTATATTCGCTCGGCCTATCCAAGAACATAT
This sequence comes from Sminthopsis crassicaudata, assembly GCF_048593235.1. Taxonomy (NCBI): domain Eukaryota; kingdom Metazoa; phylum Chordata; class Mammalia; order Dasyuromorphia; family Dasyuridae; genus Sminthopsis; species Sminthopsis crassicaudata. Next base: position 372,466,740 of record NC_133617.1, on the reverse strand, counting down.
AGTTGGTCCTTTAAGAGGAACTTTAGAAACTTTTTCTTCAAGAATCCATCGCCTATTATGTAATAGTCTGGTTATCTTTAATGGATACCTATAAAGGGCTAACTCTTGAGTTAATGCACTGAGGTCTGACAATTGAGCAGTTGAGGCTAATTACCGATTGGACAATATTCTATAAGAATATGCTTAGAAAATGGCCCTTCCCACTATCCTGTGCTGGCCCAATTGTTTGTTGTATAAGGAGAATTGTGGGATGGACTAGGGGGTGGAGTGAGACTAGCCAGGATCACTTCTGGGCGGGAGACAAAGAGGTGAGGTCTCGGAGATCTACTCATCCATTCCCCTTGACTTCTACCTCTAAAGATCAAGAATAAAGACTTTTGCTTATCCTGACTCCGGCTGATTCTAAGATATCCAGGGTGCTAATGTGGTCTCCACAGATACCCGTGTGTAAAATTTGGAGCTGTGGCCAATAAAATTTGCCATTCTGGGATGGTTTCACAGAATTCATTAATTTGTGCATTAGTATAAAAGGTGTATATCTTGTCAGGTCTTATCCCAGATAATTGTACTTCTCGCTCAATGGCTTTTAATAAAATTCTAGCCACAAGCACTGGGTAAGCAGTAAGGCTTTGTTCTGGTTGTGCTGGGAAGTTCACCTACTCTTTCACACCGTCTCCTTGATGACGGACTGCTGCTCTTGTGTAGCAAAAACTGATATTTCCAAGGATTTTTGAGTGACTCTTTCAACCATAAAGCCAGTTCAACTTCTCTCAAAGCCTTTTGTGCTTCTTTTGTAAGCTGGTGTGGTGAGTTTAAAGCCCTGTCTCCCCTTAAAACGTCATATAATGGTTGCAAATGACAGGTAGTCAAGCCCAACACTGGATGCATCCATTGGATATCTCCTATCAATTTCTGAAAGTCATTTAAGGTGTTTAGTTTCTCTGTTCTTAATGAAAGTTTTTGTATTGGAAGCACCTTAGGGTATACTTCATATCCTAAATATTGAAAAGGAGCATGTCTTTGAATTTTTTCTGGAGCTATGTGCAACTTGTAGTTCCTTAATGTTTCTATGGTCTTTTGTAGACATGCTTCTAACATTTGTTCCTCAGGTGCACATCCCAATATATCATATTGTAGCATATATGCTACTACTTCTCCTGGTTGATAAGTTATACATAGTCTACCTGTATTAGTGACTGGGATATTATCTACACATTCCACAGTTTCTCACATCAGATATTATCTACACATTCCCCAGTTTCCCACATCAGTGTATGGATGGACACTGTTTTGTAAGAAGTCTCAGGAGGTGAAATGGTCAAGCCTACTGTGCCTGGAGGCAAGGGATCCATAGGCTGGAGAGGAACAGATTTCACCTCTCCAGGGGGTATCTCAGTTGTCCCAGCTGCATACAACTCTATTCTCCCCAATTGTAATCCCTTTCTCTCTCATCAGGTTGCTTCCTGGCTGATTGATTGTGTAATCCTTTTCTCTCATCAGATGGCTTCCTAGCTGATTGGTCATGTCTGGGTATTGGACTTCTAGGCACTCTCTGGGTGTGGCATCAGCTGCCATCATGCCTTTATTTTTTTTTGTTTGGGCCCTGGGGATGGGCCCCCCATCCCATTTCCCTGAATCAGTCTACATTCTGATGCCCAATGGAACCCTCTGTTGCATTTTGGACATGGGGTGTTGGGTCTTGTTCTCCCACCCTGTTTTCTCACTCTGTCTCTATGCCAACATTTAGCTTTCAGATGCCTTACTTTACCACATTGAAAGCATTGACGAGTCTCTCTGGAAGTCCCTTGCCAAAAGGGACCCTGTCTTCCCATGTTCGGATCTTGGGAAGTCTGCACCATAGCCTGGCTATAAAAGGTATTTGTGCCAAATTCTGTAATAACATCTTAACATAAGCTGATGTAGCCCCAAAGAACAAGCCTTTTTCAGGTCTTTAATTATTTCTAGATCAAATGGAGTGTATCTTCTACTCTCTTGACCTGAAGAGTTAAACTTTTGAATCACAGGATACATTTCTATTCTCAAATCAACTAAATCCTGCCCTTCTTCTGTGGCTTTAAGTAGTGACTTTTGCATAGGAGTCATAGGAGGGGGTGATTGCTTGGGGGGAGGTGCTGGTGATCTCACTGCCCCTCCCACTACTCCTCCAACCCTCCATCCTGGAAGGTGATGTTGATGGGGGCGTGTCAATAATCTGTCCCTAGGCAGGATTAAAGCTGCCTGGTCAGAGAATCACCACACCCTTTATTCTAACTTAACTCCACATGCTTTCTAGGGATATTGCTATTAATCTATTCATCGTCTTCCTCTTTTTCCTCACATTTCCTCATCTGGCTGTTCTGAAAACTTTTCTTTTTTCTATAACTTGCAGGATTCTTTAAGGCCAATTGTATTATGTTGTATATATAGAATATTTCCTTGGAAATTGAATCAGGCCCTTTAACATTGTAGTATTCACATAGTTGATCTCCTGCCAGCCTCCAATTATCTAGCCCCATATCTTATTCCTTTAAGAACCAAGGGGAGGTGTGTTGTGCGTTCTAATGTACCCATAAGTCTAGTGATCTGCAACCAAGTTATAATTAAACTTTTTCCCTTTATTAAATTAAGCATGCTTTCTATAGCACTCCCTCGGGGTAGGGGTGGGGGTGAGGCTGGGGGAGAATCTTTTTCTAATATCTGCCCCATTTCAGCTAGAAAAGATTACTAGTTTAGCCCTTTACAAAGTAAGTTCCCTGTTTCTATATTAAAATACTCACCCAATTTCCTGGTCCCCGAGGGCTTCTTCAGTGAAATTAGGGTCCTTGGTCCCACATTGGGTGCCAAATGTGATAATGGTGTTAGCTCCCTGGAGACCTCAGGATCAGCCGGAGTCATGATAAGCAAAAGTCCTTAGTCTTTAAGGGGAGGAGTGGAGGAGATGGATGAAAACTTCAGGAGCTCTCCACAACCTCCTCTCTCCTCCTTGTCCACAGCCAAAGTGACTTTGGCTTGTCTTACTACACCCCCTAATCCCTCCTACAATTCTCTGTATACAGGAAACGATGGGGCCAGCACAGAATAGTGAGAAGGGCCATTTTCTAAGTATATGCTAATAGAATATTGTTCAATCGATAATTAGCCTTAATTGCTCGATTGTCTGATTTCAGTGCACCAACTCAGAGTTTTGGCCCTTTACAAACCCCCTGAGTCTGAGCCCTGTGTATATATGTCTTTGAGAACTCACATTGTTTGCTGGATTCTTGGAGATGATGGTCTCATTCAGCCCTGGGACCAAACCATGGATCTTTTTGGTTCCAGTAAATCTCTCCATTTAATAAATTATTAAATATTCTCTAATCTCTATCATGCTCAGTTTCTCTGGCATTACAGAATCAGTTCAAACTGGCTCAGGAAAAGATTAGTAAATGTTCTGTGTATGCATTTACACCTTGGAATTAGACAAAGACTACAAATGAACACATTAGTTAGTCTGAACTCAAGAAAGTGATGGAGAAACATTAATAATGCAGATTAAATTTAAAAGTGTTTCATGGGTATATTTCTTCCCTCCTCTCCCCCATCTGATTGTTAAACATTTGTCTGCACACTACTCCTATGATCTAGCACTTTGCAATCAGATGATGTATGTGCAGGGAATGCAAACTAATTTTAAAACTAGCACTCTAAAAATATCACAAGGCCTCAAAATAAAATATATTATTGGATTTCTTGTGCCATTTCCTTTTCTCTTGAGTAGCATGTATAATTAATATAATTATATTTTAAATTTTAAAATTATACTTTAAATGTTAAAGGGAAACTAGCAGATATTTGAAAAGCTCTTAATGAGTTGTCTATGAGTGATCATATATGTATCATTTTAATGGAGAGATTACCCACATTCCACACATGGAGTAGGGGATTACCCACTTCATGACTATAAGAAACAAGTGGATTTATGTCATATCTAGGTGCCAATCTAGGTTAGGGTAAGAGGATGCTCAGGTATCCTTTCTAAGAAAGGGCCACAAGTCTGACCTTTTTCAGGTTACATAATTGTGGCTCTTGTGGGGAGTGTTATCATCCTTCTAGATAGGTGACTACCCCCTTCCTGGGCTTGGGATACTTTTGCCTTGACGTAATAGAACTGTATCTCCCTGATCTTTGTGGAGGGCAGGCCACCTGGCCTGGGGAAATTCCTAAAAATGATCCCCATCCTCCAACCTGATTCCCAGGGGAATCTCTTTTCAATTTTTTTCAATTTTTTCAATTTTTCAATTTTTCACTTTTCAATTGATCTGAAATTTTGGCCTGGAAAAGAATCATCACCTTTTATTGATTTGGAAATTAGCCCCCAATTGTTCTCTAGCCCCAAACCATAGAAACAAGATTTTGTACTCAAACCTTTGCTATCTTCCTAATCAGGAAGCAGCCCATGAGGGAAAGAGTTTTTCATGGAATAAACCCATTTTTGCCAAAAACCTCACTTGCAAATTGGGACTGTGAATTCTTTCTCAAAAACCTGTGACACCGGCCTGGGGACCCCATCTCTTTTAGGGTATTTCTCCCCCCTCAACATTTCTCAACCCTCCACAGCCTCAAGAGCTTATTGCTATTAGGTTTAGAGATGTCTCTGTATGCATATCAATTTACATATGTAGATATATGCATAAACTATTGTATATTTATGATGTGAATGTATATACAGCATATATTAATATATTCCTTATGCTTGTAGGTTATCCTATTCATAGAAACTTGTTCTTAACTAGGTATGTGATTTTAATACGCCTCCCGGCATTTGAGACTTTCAAATGAAATCAGCGCCTATTCTTCCTTCGCTTGTGCTTCTGCTATACTAAAGTGAGAATCTTTCTGCTGCCCTTCTCTAGAGATTGCCTCATATCTGTTCATGATAACCTTAATCAAAGGAAATAAGGATCTAGATGTTGCTCAATTTTCTTTTATTTAAGAGGGAATATAGCAAAAGTTTGAAAGGACAACAACAAATAAATCTCTTTTGTACTCAAATTAACTATAAAGGGCATATGACAGAAGATTCCGTCTACATCCAGAGAAAGAATTGACAGATATGATTATACACACACACGTACATATACATATATGCGTGTGACTGATGGTAGCCATCTCTAGGGTGGGAGAGGAGTGAAGAAAAAAGAAAAAAAATTATGAATGGGACTGTTTGGATGAAGTATTTCTCAGTATTGAGTCACATGATCTCTCTTCCCAGTACTGGGACCTTGAGGAGGTCATTTGATCTCTGGAGGGAGAGCCTGGAGATACAGGAAGTTGTAGGAAGTGACATGAATTGTGGGAGGCAGCCAGCATTGGTGACCATTGGTCAAAGATGGCTCTATCCTTTTAGTCTATCCAGTGAGAAGGCTTGAGTCTTTTGCTTTTAAACCCTGGACAAGCTGGAAGTTGGCCAGGTTCCAGGAGCACAGTGGTAGAGCTGGGATGGCTCCCAGGTGTGTCTGGGCCTCTCCCGAAGGGATTAAATCAGTGTTTTCTCTTTGTACCTGATGATGTCTCAGATTAGTTAATTGGGAAGGGGGGATGTCACCCAACCTGTCCCACACAATTACATGATAACTATTATATATTTTAAAGGAATAGTAAGCTGTTTATAATAGATTTGCAGTTTCATGTACATATTTTTCCTTATTATCCTGTTATAGAAATGCTTATTTTATTCCTTAAGTTAAAAATAAAATAAAAAATTTAAAAATAGAGAGAATAGTGAACAATTGGGTGGGAGAATGGAATATGGAATGGACAATACTTTGGATAAGCCAATAGCTTTGCAGGCACAAAATCAGCTTCTCTTCATTTAACTCTTTCCTTATGGGGATGGAGGAGATAGAACTTGGATGAATTTGCAACTAATGAGGTGTAGCTCCCTCACTGTACAGGAGACAGGGTCACAAGGACTCTACCACTTCCTGCTCCTACTTCCTAGCTGGCCTCCTCAGGTAACTGCATGTTTTCCATCTCCCCCTGGGCTCATCCTCTGAGGCAGCAAGGGGCTACATTATTTGTCTTCCATCTTCTCCAAAGCAGTTTCCCCCGTTCCACAGCTCATGATCCATCTATGGTAATACAAGGCAACTTCTGGAACCTCCTGGTATCAACTACATCTCCCACCTGGTGTGTGGAGAACTCTTCTGGCATAAAAAGGAACGATTTACTCTTTGATTTCATGTCTTCCTGTCCATTGAGGGAAAAGGAAGAAGAGAGTTGGTGGGAATGGGATTTCTTTCTGATAACTGTGTAGATTTAACTTTCATCTTCTGCTATATCCTTTTCTTATCTAATCTTCACTCTTTGGAGGGAAGAGGAGTAGTGAATCATAAATACATATACATTATGTATATAAACTATCTGATCATGTCTTATGCTGTATTTGCCTCCAGCCTGATCTCCAACTTTCATTGGAGAGGTGTCCTTCACTCACTGATGAACATTCTAGATATACTGTTCATATTCCAGTGATTCTGAATACTTGTAGACCAACTTTCAAATCCTATTGCCCAGCCCCCATCATCTAATTCTTTATTCCCATCCTCAACCTTCCCACCTTAATATTATCTAACCTATTTACTGTATTCTGTGCATTATTTTTTCCATAGGCAACATATTTCCTTTCCTCCCTAATTGTTTAATTTTTTTCTACCATTCTATTTATCTACCAGCTGTTACTGAAATGGGGATTCTCTCAGGTGGCACAGTCTCCCTGGCTATCCTTTCTATTACTATCTGCACCTTTACTCATTTTCCTTTCAGGCTGAGTTAGGGAACTTGAAATACTCTCTGTCCCCCACGGATGTTTCTAATTTCTTGCCTACCTCCATCAATCAGTTACCTCTTTTCCTCTGAGAGTCATACTATGCATATTTACAATTAAATCCCAGTTTACTCTTTTCCTTAATGAGTTCAGTACCTGGTTCACAATTTTTCTCTTTCCTAAATACTGACCGTATACTAGGAGACTTCAACATACATACTGACTCTCCCTCAAATTCTTTAGCTACTTAGCTTACTTCCCATGAGCTGCTTTGAGCTGGAAGGGTCATAGAGCTATCCCTAGTTCACTTGGGGTTTATGCCAGGAGGGGAGGTGAGAGGTCGGAAAAAAGGTAGTAGAGCATCTGATTGTGTATTGTGTGTCCCAATCAGTCCCAGCCTGCAGGCTGGAGGGCAGCCTAGAGGAAACATTTTAGGAGCAGATTAAAAGCGGGGTGTTATCCAGGGTTAAGAAGGTGACATTTAGGTATGGGGCCTTTTGCAGAAAATGCATCAAGTCCCATCTGTGGGCCGCCTTTATGAATGCCCCCATTGCCCACAGAGCTCCCCAACTGAAGGTAGTTAAGGAGTTAATTGCTGGCAGGGGTATAGAATGCCAATCAAAGAAAAGTAGCTGCTATGGGAAAAACAGGAGAGAAAATGCTAGGATCAAAAAGTTCTTGCCTTTAGTAAAAGTGTTAAGTAGCCTAGAGTCATTCTAGGGTGTCATTTGAGAATCACCACTGAATAAACCGCCCTTTCTTTTTGATTTCCAGGAAAGCTAAATTCTCCTGGGGTAGAGTCGGGGAGCAGGGTAGTGAGATTGAGGTGAAGGACCCAGAGAGTCAGGTCAGGTAGGAGGTTTAATGGCTATCCCAGGGTTAATTGTTGAGGCCTCTTCAATCAAAAAAGCCTTTTCAATCAAAAGCAGCCACTGCTCTAAGGCAGGATGGCAAACCCAGCAAAGTACACAGCTGCTGTGAGTCAGGGTCTGGAGGATGGGCATGCCTGCCGGCCAGGGCTGCAGATCAAGATAAGAATGCAGTTAAGCTTCTTCAAGTCTTTGAACTGTAACTAAAAGTTTGTGCTTTAAAAAAAAAAAAATTCCTTTGAAAGTCGGAGAAAGAGTTGGGTCTCACCATAAAATCACCAAACTGGCTTAGGCAGAGGGGAGATCTCAAGACAGCTCCTGAGCACCCCTCCCCCCTACTATCCCCACTCTATGGGGGAGGGGTGGGAGAGACCAGAGGTCCAGAGTGAGAGTGAAGAAGCCCCACCCAGGGGCCATCAGGTGTTCAGCTGGTGGAGCAAGGGAGAACTTGACCAAGCCCCAAATTTCTGCCAGAGGGCAGGACATTGGGGGGATAGCTCGATTCCTGTACCTAGCAGCCACCAGGTGTTCGCTGGAAAGGTAGTCCCTCCAATGTTCCTCCTGCTCGAACTCAGGACAGGAACTGGGGAGTCTCCTTGGATAGTTTCCATGACACCTAGATCAGGAAAGTCTGGGGTTCCCAGCCTCAGTCTGGGAGGGATTTGCATTAAAGAGATACCTCTGCTCTGAGTGTTTTATCCAGGAGGCAGAAGTTGCCCCGAGGAGAAGAAAAAAAAAGCTGGAAGTCTCAGGTTTTAGTTCAGGTGAGAGAGATAGAGTTAAAGAGCCAACAGTTTGTAACAGCAGAGTGGGAGAAACTTGAGGGCTCAAAATTGGACCTCTGAAAAAGTTGGGTGGGGCCCCAGAATAAAGGTACTCTAGGAGTGTCTCCACCAGCCCATTCACCTGAAGGCAGAGGTCAAAATCAATTCCAGGATTTGAGAGAAAAAAGGCACTTTAGGAGTGCATAGAGATGCAAAGGCTTCTTTGTCTTTAGAGGTCTGCTGGGTGGAGGGAGTCTGAGTCCTTTTCTGCTATTCTAAACATAATTTTAAGCTTTTAAATTTTGGGGTTTTTCTCAAGCAGTATGTCTCTGCTTTTTTAAGAGACAAACTTTAGTTTAGTAAAGTTAAATTGATGAGAACTAGATAAGGAGTACCTAAATGAAATTAGGTTTAATTGAGGTCGTGGCAGGTTTGGGGTATAGGAAGTCAAATGGAGCTCCCCTGCAACCTCTTTGGATTTGTGCAAGGATACAGAGTTAAAAGAGGTTTATTATGGGGTTTGGAAGTAAGGTTAAAAGGTGTTAGGTAAAGAGAGGAGGACACCAGAGCCAGGGTTGGTTCCAATGGACAGAAATCCTTTGACGCGGCAGGCATAAGGCTGCCCTGTTTGGGATCTCTGCAAAGAGAGGACTTCAGCTTGGCTCTTTTATAATAGGGGACTGGCTGCAAGCTAAAGGGGCTTGTGGATGAATTCCCAGATTGGCTCTGTGCTGGGTTTCAGCCAGGGTTAGAATTTGAATAGAATTCAATGGGTTTCTGGACTGAACCAGATAACAAAGATGAAAACTTTGTATTTAGGGTGGAGTCCCCTCCCTGAGGCAGAGTCCAAGGAGATTGTAAGAGTTTTGGGGTTTCCTCATCAGAATCTTTTGGGATAGAGGAAATAAACTGTCCCATTCTTGCCACAGGCCCCAGGTCCCAAGCTTTCCCAGTGCTATAATATTTTCATTCTCTATAGGCATCCCTAACAGAGAGAAAGATGTGACAAAAGCTCTCCTCAGTAAGAGGACTATTTGTCAACCCACAGAAGTTGTCTGTTCGAGTCCCCAAAAGACAACCTTGCACAGGTGCAAGGCCCCAGACAGCTCAACTATGCCCTGGGGAGTTTGAGCTGTTCTCCCCTTCCTTCCCCCCAGCTATAGAAAGGGTGGGGTGATGTACTTACCTCATTCAGAAAAAAAACCTGTGAATGGGCCACCAAATGGGAAGTCAGCCTTCATTAGAAAGACTGAATTCCTTGGTTTCTGCCTCATTTTTTCTAGGAAAAAAAAAGTTAGTGTTCTTGATTCTACAGCTCCTCATCCTTCTCTAGAGAAGGAGAAGGACAAAATGCTCCCTGAGCAAGAATTGTCTGACGATTCAAAGTTTGAGTGTCTTAGCTATAGAATAGGCAACAAAAAGAAAGACTTTATTTTTTTTTTTTACCTTATCCAGATTTTGGGGTTCTGTTCGGTCAGAGAACCAAATGGTGAAGTAAAAGAAGTTTATTATTGGCATTGGGAAGTCAGCCTTTGCTATGCATGAATAGAAAGACTGGATTCCTTGTTGGCAAGGTCCTGACACAGAAGTAAAGTTTCTAGAAAAGAAATCCCAACAGAGAGGTATAAAGTCTCGTTAAGGAATAGGTGAGGAAGATAAAGAGAAGGTAATGCTGAAAGAGAATATAATTTCAGCGGGCAGAGGATTGCTGCTATGCCAGGAAAAGAGATTCCTTGGCATAACATGGCATGGCATGTTAGGTCCTCTGCAAGGACTTAGCCCCAAGTTGGCTCATTTTATGGCTAGAAGCTGGAGCAGCTCTTAATGAGGGCTGGGTGCAGTCTGGGCTAGAATCAGACTAGAAAATCTTGGAATTGAATGAGTGTCCCTGGGCTGATCTTCACCTCAATAGGGAGCTTAATCAGTAGTGAGTGTTGTCAGTGAGGTGGTGCCCATCTCTCAGGATAACAGAATGAAGCTGTTTGTCCTGTTTCCCTTGGGTGAGGTCTTTTACAGAGGTCAGAATTCAAGGAGACTTTCTCCTTGAAGGAGTTTCAGAGAGTTTTGGGGTTCCCCCTTCAGTTTCAGGCTCCCCTCATCACTTCCTGTATCCCACTGAAGTCATACACAAAGATGATCACACACTCGATCATGCTATCACTCACAAATGTATCAGCTCTATGTTCTCCTCTCCCTTTTCCCTTATAAAATTCTACTCTTCATTGGCACCTTAGCTTCTAATACTGAAGAGGTCGAAGTAGATAGCCCAAGACATAAATGATTAACAGAATCTTACATCCTCAAGAGAAATTCCTTTCTTATACAAACTTCAAAGGATTTACAAACCTCCTGAGGAACTTCTTTCTTATGCAAACTTCTCTATATCTGAAGGAAGCAGAAGAATCCTTTGCAAATACAAACTCTTTTATGATCCTGTTTGTGTATAAAATGAACCTCCAAAATTCTATTCCTTGCACTAGGCTTCCTACTTAGAAACCTTTGCTCTCTGACTCTGTGAGGCATCCCTTTTCTTTTTTTTTTAATATCTTTTTTTTTTTTTTTTTTGGGGGGGGGGAGGCTGGGGTTAAGTGACTTGCCCAGGGTCACACAGCTAGGAAGTGTTAAGTATCTGAGACCAAATTTGAACTCAGGGCCTCCAGAATTCAGGGCTGGTGCTCTATCCATTGCGCCACCTAGCTGAGGCGTCGCTTTTCTAATCAATAAAGATTTTTATTTTATCACAGCATTGAGTAAGCAAATTCATTCACTATGAATCCGGCCTTGGTACTTTGGAGGGAGTAGGAGAAATAGAGAGACAGCCAACCAGAAAAGAACCACTGACCCATCTTTGCCCAGAGTTTACCACCCTCTTCATTCGCCCTCTTCAATACCTTGAGCCCCTTCAATTCTCTCCCAAGCCACCTTCCCTTGTACTAGGTACTCTCTCTTTTCCCCATCTTGGTGATCCATTTTAACTATATCCTGTCCTCTGTTAAGTTAGTAGCCATCTTATCATATCAGTAATTATGCTCAGCTAAGACAGTTTTAGATTGTTTCCATCATTCACCTTCTTTACTGAACAAAGATAGAGGAAATAATGTTGCTGTTTTGATTGTCACCTACAAATTTATGATATACAACAAAAGTCCTAAACCTACATATTTTAATAAATAAATTTAAAAAGAATGATAATACTGAGAACCAAGGCATTCAGAGATTTCAAGTCATGCTTTTAGTTGATCCAAAAATTGCATCAACGAAGCTTTCCAAGTTTGTTTAGAGCAAACATTACTCATAAATGTCACCCATATATTCCATACACTTCTTTTCTTTTCTTTTTTCCCCCTGAGGCTGGGGTTAAGTGACTTGCCCAGGGTGACACAGCTAGGAAGTGTTAAGTGTCTGAGATTATATTGAACTCGGGTCCTCCTGACTTCAGGGCTGATCACCTAGCTGCCCCCATACACTTACTTTCTTCCCAATAAAAGACCTTTGATAAACATCTAAAATATTTAGGTATCATAGTTGAGATGAAACTGGAAGAAACACTGGTATCATTTTTAGCAAACTTCTCAAATGTTATGAGTGTTGCAAGTTGATCCAACCAACCAAAATAAAAATCAGAATGGCGCAGCATCTATCAGCGGAGAGAATGGGAGGAGGGGAACCCTAGGAGATTTGAGGAGGATGAAAAGGTTAGGAAGAATATAGTATTGCATAGGTACAGGAGGGCAAACGGGTGGCACGTTAAACAAAAGCTATCTGAATATAAAGTGACGAATGTCTATTGCACAGCAAATAAACTGAGAATCATTTCTAAGTTTCACTGGTGGTCTTTGATTAAAAGTTGTCTCACTCACATTCTAGCTTCCGACCCTGAAATGGTTGTCTCCACAGTTACCAATGAAAAACCCAAGAGACGGACTTTTTGAGTAATTAATAATCAACGTAACTAAGTGACTGTGGTTCACTGGCGGAGCTGAGATCCCAAATCACGTTCTCCCAATCCAGGGGACTTTTTTTTTGCTCTCTTTTTATAGAGGAGGAAACAGGTAGAAGAGCGTGCCCTGTGGAATTTTAAAATATTTAAAAATGGCTAGCATCGATTTTTATCCACCCCGCTCCCACAACATGTGTGGTTCATCTGCATATTAAGCCCATCACCCATCCGTCACTCAGGGGCTAGCTTTCCTCGTCATTTGGGTGACATTGAATCTAGATCTCGTTCCCTCCAGATTCAGAACTTCCACTTCCTGAAGATTTGGTTAGGAAATTCACTTGGCCTTTGTGGGTTCCGTTTTCTTCCATTGTAAAGTGAGAAACGGGTCCAGTTTGGCTTTTGAGGGCTCTTGCTGGGGGGGGTGCGGAGGGAGGGAGGGAGTAAGCTCCTACGCCTCCAGCTCGTTGTGGTTTCTAGGCATTCGTAACAGGGAAATCGGCAAACTACAAATGGGGTTTCATTTACAGCTTTGTTGATTGTGCAGACTTAAGAATGGGATGGAGACAAGGTTAATAGTGCAGATGAAACGGAAAAGTGAAAAGGAAGGCACCCGCCAAGAACCGGATGATTAACATCAACCGGCACGCAGCTGTTCGTTCCTAGTCATCTGTGGTCCTGGGATCCTATGACAGGTGCCACGCACACGTGGCTACCTTCCCAAGCGGACTCCATTTCCCAGCATCCTCCAGGGCACAGAGAGCGGAGCTCGGCGCTTCGCCCACGTGACACCCCAAGCCCCGCCTACCAAAGCCTCTCCGGCAGTTTGTCCGCGTCGTCACCTCCCTCCGCTCGGCCCGCCCCCTTCCCCACGGAGAAACCGAGACCTTAGGAGAGAGGGACAGGACGGGTGGACGCAGGCAGGCGGGCGGGCTGCGAGAGGGAGCCGGGCTACGTGGAAAGATGGAGGACTGAGCAGGCGCGCGCCTCCTCGGGCCGGCGGTGGCGTCGGCGGCCTCTAACTCAACTACCCTTCTCAGCCCGCGGTGCGGCTGGCGGGACGCACCCGAGTCAGGTGAGGAGGGAACACGGCGGTGGCGGCGGAGCCTGCGGGATCCGGGACCTGTCACCCCGCCAGCGGGGCGCGGGGGGGAGGGGGAAGAAGCGGGCAGGGCTGAGCCCGAGTCCCGAGGAGGCAGATGTGGAAGGAGGGTGGCCCGGAGGAGGCGGATGGAGGGGGAGGGTGCCGAGGAGACAGAGACGGATGGAGGAAGTCCGCGAGGAGGCAGATGTGGAGGGATGATAGAAGCGGGACTGGATGGGCTGAAAGGACTGACGTTGGCTCCCGGGGTCGTGGACTGAGGAGAGCTGTAAGGAAAAGGGAGAGGGACTGAATTAGTGCTGAAGGGACCTGGGTGCATTGGGCGGTTTGAAGACTGCTTGGGATGAGTCGTCAGACGGGGGAGCGGGAGAGCGAAGGAGGAGAGTAGGTGGGGGGCTGCTGCTCTGAAATGAGTGGGAAAGGCAGTGACAGGAGTTTATAAAGTAGGAGAGAGAGGGGCGGAGCTCAGAAGGGTGATTGAAGGGTGATAGAAGAGCGTTCCGAGGTGCGGGAGAATCCCAACTATGAGAGGTGTGGGGGTTATTTGGAGAAAGGAGGGACAGCTTTTGGAATTGAGGGGAGCTCAGGATGGAGATGGAGAAAGTAACGGATATGCCTCGTATTCAGTAGAGGATGCAGTGGTTACGGGGGTATGGGCACGGAATTGAGGGAAACTAAACCAGTAATATTAAAGTGCCGCGGGGGCTTGTAAAATTGTCGAGGCTACGGCGGCTGATCTGGATGCAGAGAATCCATCTGATTGGTCCGGGACAACCTTGGAGAACAGAAAATAAGTTGTTAGCAATATTAAAAATAGATTTGCATAGAATGTGCAATCCATTGAGTATTAGATGAGGAGATGGTATAAATTCTCCAGAGGAAAATATTTCATCTCATGATTTCCCAGTCTTTCCAGTTGGTCCCGCTAACCTTATTGTTCCATTTTGTTTACATCTGTAAGAGGAGGGCAAGAACTTCGCTCCCGTTAGTAGTCCTAGGTGTGAAGGAAAAGCCCTGGAGAGAAAGAGACCTGGCGCATTGCTACCTTAAACGTTGGTTGTTTCTCTCTCTATTAGATGATAATGAACAGCAGGCTACTTGTATACGTTGTTTAATGTCCTTTCCTCCACAGTTGGGTCTAGAGAGAAGTATTGTAGATGATTTCTTTCAGTCCTGTTTTGTAATGGTGTCATCTTTTCATGTGAGTAGGAATGGGATCGCCAAAGCCAGTAAAGGTAGTTTTATTTTGTGAAACATTTTATAAGAAAGGATGAGATTTACACATTTTGAATGTATATAGCGTTGCTATGTGCGCATTCTTGAAATTACGATAGTGTGATTCCTGTCGTTTGGGCTGCCACATGTCTTTGTGGCAGAATGTTTGGCGCGGGTAGCCTGGCTCCTCTGTGGAACATGGCGACCACTTAGGAGATATGATAGCCTCCATACTAGAGATGAGACAGGAGGGATAAGATAAGTTGTGTAAAGTAGGGTGATGGAGATAAGAGACATCCACAGCAAGTTTTTCAGTTCTCCTTAGCTGACCTGAGTTAGCCTAATTGAGGATTTCATTGATCCTGAAAAGCCAAGTAGAAAAATGGGCATCAGCTTCTTTGCTTTTTTGGCAGGGAGAGAATTCACTGACTCCCAAAGGTGAAAAGATCTTAACAACTCATTTTCAAGATGAAGTAACTGACTCTCAGAGAGGTGAAGAGACGGGCCAAAGTCTAATAAGTGGCAGAATTAGGAACTAAATTCCTTCCTACGTAAATGTTAACACTAAATTTACTCTAAACTATGATTTCCAGAATATAGCCCTCATAGTTTACCTCTTCTCTTTTAAGATAAATAAAACTCAGTGCTACCTTCCCGATCTCTACTTTCTTGTACTGCCTATCTTGTACCCAACTATTTTGTTTGTATTTATTCACCTGATATCTATTCTGTATTCTTAGTGCTTGTACTGCGTTGCTTAGTGTAGTGTCTGACACATAGCAGAACTTTAATAAATGGAAAAAAAGAAAAAGAAAAGAGCCTTAAAAAGTCATTCAGCTCAGTGCTTTGCTTCCTGATAGGACTGTATTTTCTAGTTCACAGGTCTGTCTTCCTCTTAAAAATCTCCAGGAATTTAGTTCCATGGTTTCAGTAGTCAATTTCAATGTTCATCTTCTTACCAGAAAGCTTCTTTTCCCCTTCAGTTTTGTCTGAATGTTTGTTGCTAGTAATTCTTCCTTTATCCAATATCCTTCACCTCGATTCTTTCCACTTTGTTCTTCTTGCAGTGCAGGTGAGGTGTCATCACCAGTCTCTTTCTCCTCTAGTCCATCATAAGTAGAGCTATCAGATTAATCTTTCCAAAACATTGGTTTCATTACATGACTCTCTTGAGACCAATGGAGACTTCTGAGCCAAGAAAAGTTTCAAAATTCCAATGTGGCTTTCAAGGATCCTTATGATCCAGCCTCTCCCCATCTATCTTTCTTTCTTAATTGATTCTCAATATGAATTTTCTATATGAGTCAGATACTTATCATAGACCTTTCAAGCCATTATCCTCATTTGGTAATTGAAGATTTTGCTCATGTTGTTCCTTTTCTTTTTTAAAGCAGAGCTGTAAGTATAAATTCTGGCACCTTAGTAGGAATGGATTGATTGAGGGAAGAAGCTTTAGGAAGAGATCTTGGGGAGTTGCCAAAAGGGCACTGCTATAGGAAAGAGCAGGGCAAATGGGATCAGGGAAAGAACTCTCAGAGAGTTCTGGAAGACCTTTGGCTCCTCCATCTCCAGTATATACTAGCCTTTATTTTCATTGTGATAATATTTGGAATTTTTGTAAGCCATTTATGGTAGGGAAGTGGTGATCTTGCACTCAGTCTTACCTCCACCAGCTAATACTGTTACCCTCTTCCCCAAAAGGAAGTGGAAGGGGAAGAGGCTACAGACAGGAGAGAAGGGCAGAGATGACTATCATCCTTGATCCTTGCACTAATCACAAGGCTATTGAGGCAATGATGTGTTTTAATCTTTGTTGGGGGTAGTGGCGAAGTTGATGTGAATGCCAGAAATGAAAGTAGGGGACTGGTAGAAGGCCACCAGGCTTGGAAACCACATGAAAATTGCCTGGAGAAGAATTGTGTTCTTCTAAATTTTGACACTCAGGGACAGTGCTCTGGTTGTCTTGTCTTAGGTCAGTCTTCCTTGCCTAGAGGTGGGGTACTACTGTGGATAAAGTGCTAGGTCTGTGAACAAGAAGAATGAATTCAGATCCAGCCTCAGATACTTCCTATTTGTGTGATCCTGGGCAAGTCAGTTAACCTTTATTTCCTCTCAATTTCCTCAGCTGTATAATGGGGATAATAAAGCAACTACCTCCCAGGATTGTTGTGAAAATAAAATGAGATGTTTTTAAAATACTTAGTCCAGTCTGGCACATAAAGCAGGCACTTAATAAAATGTTTATTACCTCCCCTCCTTTTCTTCTCTCTCTGTGTTATTCTTACCCCTTCAAAAACCTATCCATTATTTCAAAAAGCTTTAGTCTTACTTTTTTCCATAAAGCCATCAGATTGCTTCAGACCATAGTGAACAACTCACCCTCTGAACTTATTGCTGGTATATAATTTTTGACCTTTATTTGTATAGAATGTCTCAAAAGCCTTGGTGAAATTTTAAGCATTACTTATTAGGATTTATTTAACTAATTTATATTTATTTATAAATAATGTGAATGATTCATAAGCTTATTTAAGCTTTAATAAATAAAGTTTAAAATTTCACTAAGACTTTTGGAATGTTGCTTTTTTTTTTTTTTTACAGCTTTTCATGGTTTTAATGTATGTGTTTTATATTTCCTTTATCTCTTTTCCCCTCCTGCTCAATACTATATATATACATAGGTGGCAGTAAACAATTTTTTTGCAGAATGAATATATGAAACTCAGTATCATGGTTGGTCCCTTAAATCCTTCCTGGACCTTTCCGACCTCTTTTCCCCCCCAATCCCAAAGACTTTTTCTGTTGAATCATGCCTATCTCTCATCCTAAAAAACAAACAACCAAAAAACGCCATTGCATGAATTGCTATATTATATCGTTCTATTTTTAAAAAATATTTAATTTATCAGGGTCATCTTGAATTTGATTCTTGTCTCCTAAAATGTTAATAATTATTCCCAATTTTGTGCCACTTAGATACTTGAAGGTATGGTCAATTTCATCCTCTAGGTAAAAGAAGAAAATATCTGTGTGTGTGTGTGTGTGTGTGTGTGTGTGTGTGTGTGGTGGCACTTCTTGATATGTATATCTGATTTGACTTTGAAGAATATTAGTCATCACTCTGTGGATATGATTTTTTATTTTTTTTTTTTTTTACTTGTCCGATTTGTGAGATCCAGCTTATGCGCCATTCATTTGTAGATTATAAATGTCTTATTAGACAAAAGAAAAAATCTTACTATATTTTTGTATATACATGTTTACAAATTGGATTATTTTAGTACCTTTACAATTGTCTTAAAGTTGATATGTAACTTCATAAATTATGCTCATTCCCCTTTAAAAATGATGAAAAATTTAAACTTTTTTGGTAGGCCACTTTTGAATTTTGAATTGTTATTAGAGTCATCTCTAGGATATAGTGAATCCGACTAATCACTTTAGATGCTGAATAATGAAGGGTTTTCCTCAGCTTTCGGTAGTTGGTCCATGACTCAAGGAAGTAATGGATGAGGAAAATAAGTCATATTCTTAAATATGTTCATTCTGTGAACCTACTGGCATCATCACACAGGCAAATGGAGATGGGATTGTCTTTCCCAACTTGCATGTAAATACCTCTAACCATCCTTTTGGGACTTATTTATTATTTTATGGATGTCCTTGATCATTTAAATTTCATTTCACTTGGAGAAAAATGTTAATAAGGGATATGGAAGGGAGAATTGCCAACAATGTGATTAGTGTAGGAAATATGCTTGATGCAATGATATTCTATATTAACAATGTATTTTTTCTTATGTATCTTTTTTTTTTTTCCTTATATGTCTTTGATGGAATGGAATTCAACAATTATGTGCCCTTCAAATTTTAAAAAATACTTCCAGTTTTAAGACTTTAAAAAAATCTTGGATAAGTTATTAAGTAAATTGTGGAGATCACTAAGCTACAATTATATTCATTTATTAGGTAATAATAATAATAGCTAGTATTTGTATAGTGTTTTCAGGTTTGCAAAGAGCTTCACAAACAATTTAGATACTTTTTCAATTTAATTAACAGAATTTAATGAGTATTAAATATAAAATGTTTAAGTTCTAATGAGGGATAAAAAAAGGCTAATTCTTATTCTCTACTCTTTTGGAGCTTATAACCTAATTGGAGAAAAAAGACATAAGTATAAAATTATGTAAAAATAAGGCAAATATGTAAAAATAAGACAATAATACTATCGCTATACTAAGTTTAACTGTTAGGCAAAAAGCGCTATAGGAGTTAAGAAGAAGAGATCCTAATAGACTAGAACAATCAGGAAAGGCTTTGTGATGGAGATAGGACTGAAATTGGCCCTTAAATGAGAGGAAGAATATTTGTAAATAAAATATTTTTAAAATAAAAAAAACACCTCTTATTAGCAAAAACAAGTATTTAAAGAAAAATGAAAAGAAATCATACCTAGAAAAAGAAATCTCTAACCTCTAAAACACTTAACGGTTGTTAAAAATATGTATTAACAGAAGTAGTTCGTTTGATTTTGACTTTTTACCACTTCCTTTTCCTTAATATTGTTTCTTTCTTCCCTTAGCTTCCATACTTTAATTTCCTGGTTCTTCATTTGTCCTTTTGACTACTTTTATTTTTTCCTTAAAATGTTTTTTGAAGTTTTTTTCCCTTGTTATTTTATTTCTTTCACTTCTACTGGTTGATTCTTCCTATATGACTGAATTAAAACATTTTATTAGAGACCATATCTAGACAGTATGTAGATATCTATTTATCTATCTAGATAGATATATGCAGATCTGTATATAGATATAGTGCTTGATCCTGATAGTCCTCTGCTTTTACAAGTTGCTCAGTTTGATTTCATTTTAGTGCTCTTTTGTATTGTTGTACTATTTTTTTTAGGCTCCTTTACTATAGTATTGTCAATCTCCTGCCCCTTAACTATGGTGTTCTCCCAAAGCTTTTTCTATAGTCTTTCTCCTATGTTGATCTATCTCATATCTGTTCTGTCAATCAACAATCAAGCACTGAGGAGACAGCATGTGAATAACCACGAACATACAAGGTGCACAAATATATACAAAGTGAGAAGACTTTAAGAAGTGGGAGGAAAGGGATTTGGGAAAGACCTCTTCCTGAAGATAAGACTTGAATTAATCTAGAAGGAGTCCAGAGAAGCCAGTACACAGAGAAAGAAGGAAGATCATCTCAAGGACTTGGGACATGTGCATTGAAAAGGCCCAGAGTCTTAAGGTGGAATACCATGTGTTGGGAAGAGCAAGTAGGCCACTGTCACTGTGTCTTTCAGGATGGGACTGTGAGAATATGAGAAGACTAGAAAGGTAGGAAAGTACCAAGTTGTAAAGGGCTTTAAATGTCAAACACAGACAGAAAATTTTATATTGCTCCTAGAAGTAATATTGGAGTTAGAGAGAGAGGAAAGAAGAGAGAGAGAGAGAGAGAGAGAGAGAGAGAGAGAGAGTGTGTGTGTGTGTGTGTGTGTGTGTGTGTGTGTGTGTGTGTGTGTGTGTAGGAGTATGACCATAGCTTTGAAAAATTCTTTTCTGAATATTTTCTGAATAATGGAGTGGAGAATGGATTATAATATGGAAAGACTTGAGGCAGGGAGACTAAACAGTAGGCTATTGCAGTAATCTAGGTATGAAGTGAGGAAGGCCTGCAGCAAAGTGGTGGCTATGTAAGTGGAGGAAAGGGCATATATAAGGGGAATTTTAGAAAATAGAAACAATAAGGTTTGATAATAGATTGCGTCTGTAGGGTAAGTGTGACTGAGAAATAAAGGATTTCAATGGAGTTATGTATCTGTGTGTCTGAGAAGGTAGTGGAGACCATAATAGTATTAGAAGAAATGGGAAGAGGAGAAGATTGGGGGAAAAGCAATTCTGCTTTTGGTATGTGAGTTTGAGCTGCTCATGGATCTTTCTAGTTTAAGAAGTACAAAAAGCTAATTAATAGATAATTCCAGTTTGGAGCTCAGAAGAGAAATTAGAACCTCTCTAGGCATGGAAATCCCAAATCTCTCAATGTCCAGTTTTAGTTTCTACCCCAAAATTCAGTTCTGTGTCATCAACTGTCTGTTATGTGTCTATTTCTGGTTATCCTAGTGCCATTTTCCTTCCAAATGTTTAAGCTGATTATCTTTCCTTATAAACCAAACTCTTGTGAAGATTTCCCTAAGTCTCTTACTGGCACCATTTTCTGTTATGGTCACTTAGATTTGAAATCTCCCTGTCATCGCTGTACTTGAAGTTGGAAGAGTAGTCTGGGTTTGAATCCTTCCTCTAGGACTGTTATTTGTGTGCCTCTAAGAGAAACTTCCCTGAGCCCCAGATTCCTTATCTCTGAAATAGGAGTAATAATGCTGACAATTGTGCTCTACATGATTGAGGGCCAATAATTTAATGTAGTTAAAGTGCTTTTTAAACTTTAAGCATCAGCTTTGTTGTTTTCATTATCATCCTTATCAAGGCTTTCTCATCTCCTATAAATAATCGGTGATCAATTCTTATTAGTTTTGCCTCCACAGCATTCCTCATATCCATCACTTTCTTTCCATCTTTGCCATTATGCTTATGCAGTTCCTCATCTGCCCTCATCTGGGACTGTTACAATAGCCTTGTGCTTGGTGTCTCTGTCTCAAGTCTTTCCCCTTTTCAATCTATTCTATATATAATTCATGCAAGACAAATAGTCTGATTATATCATTTGTGTTAGTGTCATAGATGCATCAATGTACCAGTGCCTAGGATAATCCTGGTAAATAGTAGGTATTTAATAAATGCTGCTGATTATGTCATTCTCAGCTTTTCACTTTTCTTCAACCCTTCCTCTCTTCAGTATCCAGTCACTTGCCAAGTCTTGTCAATCTTAACTGCAGGACATCTCTCATGTAAACCCCTTCTCCCTGTTCAGAGTTCCACTATTCTAACATAGGCCGTTATCACTTCTTGCTTCTATTATGATAGATCCCTGATTGATCTCTCTGCTGTCTGTCTCTTTTCAATTCACTCTCCACATCACAATTATCTTTTTAAAGCATGATTTATGACCATATCATTCTCCAACTTGAGAAATGTTAGTGCCTCTTTATTGCCTGCAGGATAAGGTATGGACTCCTTAGCTTAATATTTATTTAAAGCCCAACATAGTCTGTCTGTCCTACAGTCTCCTTTTCTAGATTAATTTTTCTTTACTTCTATTTATGCCTTCTCTGTGGTATCCAAACAGCTAAATTGCTAAACTTTGCGTTTGCCACAGAGGTCGTTGAGGCCTAGAATTCACTTCTACATTAGAATTTTTAGCTTCCTTCATAGCTCAACTCAGCTAAATCCTACTAATGAGAACCTTTTCCAAATAAGTTTAGCTGTGAAGGTACATTTTAGAATTTGTTTTATACCACTCTATTCTTCAGTAAGTTATAAATTAATTGAGGCCTTCTTTCTATCTTTACTATTTAGCACAGTGTCCTGCATTGTAGACACTTAATAAATGCTGATTGAATTGAATAACAGTCCCTATTTAAGCATCTTGGATAAAATAAATTCTTCAGATTGTCACAAATTGTGCCTTGATTTTTCATTAGTTTTCTTAATGTTCTTTGTGTTCTATTAAATTGTCTACTAGGTACCTTTTAGGGTCTACATTCCATTTCTGTCTTCATTTTTGCACAAAATATCCTATGCATCCTCCTCTCTTGTGCCTTAAAGAATGTCTCAGTCTTATCTAGTTGTTACTTTAGTTTTCCTTCTCAGATTACTTTAATTTTATTTATCTTATGTACATGAGATGTAGGCAGCTAGGTGTCCCAGTAATTAAGAGTGCCAGATTTGAATTTAGGAAGACTTCCCAAGTTGAAATCTGGATAGCATTGTGATTTGGTCAAGTTACTTCATTATTTTTGTCTCAATTTTTTCATCTGTAAAAGTAAGCCAGAGAAGGAAATTATAAACCACTCCATTATCTCTATTAAGAAAACCCCAAATGGGGTCATGAAGAATTGGATAAGACTAAACAACAGTGACATTATGAGATACCAGCCTGTGGCATATCAGCTCTGTGGGGGCAAGGACATTTTTAGGGATTGTATTTGTGCTTATATCCTCAATGTCTAACATAAACTCTTAAGTATAGTAGGCATGGGATAGAAGTTTGGAAAACTGCACTGAAATGCTTCCTTGGAATAGGAAGGATTAGGATAGGAATAGAGGGAATCAAGGGATGAGGCACTGTGTAAGTAAAGGTAAGAGGGGAAATGAATCTGGTGTATTTGGGTGATCATAAATAGTAGTTGTTGATATTGAGTCATTTCAGTCATGTCCAACTCTGTGGCCCCATTTAGAGTTTTCTTGGCAGAGATACTGGAGGGCTTTTCCATTTCCTTTTCCAGTTCATTTTAGATGGGAAAACTGAGACAAACAGGGTTTAGTGACTTGCCCAGGTTCACATCTAGTAAGTATCTGAGGCCAGGTTTGAACTTAAGTTTGACTCCAGGACTGGCACTCTATTTATTGCAACACTTGGTGGCCTTTGTAGTAAGTAGACCACTTGTTTAGATTGAAGCTGTTGGAGGATGATTGTAGGAGGTAGATTGGAAAGGTAAAATTGTGATAGGATTTGAATAAAGAAATGGTAAAGAGACATTGAAGGTTTTGAAGAGTAGGAGGAAATTTGGAAGAGAGGATTTTAGAAAGATCAACTATATAGTATGAGAGATTAGAGGCCAGAAATGTTATTAGAAGAAGTTACTGTAATCCAGACATGTGACAAGAGATTAGAGTAGGATAGTACTAGTGGGAATTAAAAAACAAGTGGCTTCAAGAGACAGTTTGTGGAATGAATCCCTTCATTGGATTTGATGATTGATTTTGGGAAGGAAATGTTTTGTTGTTTGGGAGAAAAGATTATGTGTTTTAGAGGTATTGATTTTGAAGTGAGGAAACAATTCAGTAGCAGGTTGAAGTCATTTATGACTAGATTTGGGGACAGATTAGGACTGGAGATATAGTTCTTTAAGTCAAATAGTAGAAATTGTTGAAGACATGAGAGTAGAGATTTTTGGAAGACCAAGTTTTTATTGATTTTATCCTGCCTTTTATTTCATTTTGACTCTTTAGTAAGATGATGTGATAGGGAGGCGTCTTTATAAATTCACTTGTGAGCAATAAAATAAAGTTCAGGAAAATGAAAATTAAAATGTATTTCAATCTTAGGCTTTCAAGGTAGGTTCTGTAGTTATCTCTGCGGTTTGCTAAGTGGTTAGAAATGCTTAGAAGATGCTAATATATGAAGAAAAATGTTAGTAGCTAAGTCAAATTTTACAAAGACAAGAGTGAAATGTCTTTCTTTACATACAAATCAATTTCTCTGCTGGAGAAGATATTCAAGTTAAGTACTTTGATGACAGTAGCCTGCAAAAGTGGAATTAACATTTCTGTTTTAGCATTTAAAAAGCCCCACATTTCCTTAAAGGATTTTTTTGAAAGTTGAGAGAACTTGTCAGTTTGATATAGGCATATGATGAAGTAAACTCCTTTTTGACACATTATTTTTGGATTAGTTTTAATCCAGCTTAAGTTGAACCCTATAGAAAAAGGAATGGATCAATAAAAAATCACTCCTTGTTAATATTGTTAGACTTTAAGTGAAGAGATAATAATAATTTTTCTAATATGTGGAAATAGTAGATATAGCTTTGGAGACTTCATTTTTTAATCCATTTTATATTTTTGATCTACCTTATGTTGCTTATTCAATGACAGTTTCAGAGTGGTGCTGAATTGAACAGTTATTTCTATTCCCCATTTCCTTTGTGGTTTATTGTAGTAGTTGACTTAAAAGTTTGACTTGGACAGTCTGTCTTGTTTTTTGGTGCTGCTATCCTTGAAGCATCGTGGTTATTCCAGAGGAGAAAAAAATGAGAAAGAAAACAAAATGCAAGCCAACAACAGAAAGATTGAAAATGCTATGTTGTGATCCATATTTAGTTCCCACAGTTCTCTCTCTGGGTGCAAATGGCTCTCTTCATCACAAGATCATTGGAACTGATCTGAATCATCTCATTGTTGAAGAGAGCCATGTCCATCAGAATTAATCATCGTTTGTTGTTGCCATGTGCAATGATCTTCTGGTTCTGCTTATTTTACTTAGGGTCAGTTCATGTAAGTCTCTCCAGGACACTCTGAAATCAATGGATCTCATATATATATATATATATATATATATATATATATATATATATATATATATATATATATATATTATAACTTTTTATTGACAGAACATATGCCTGGGCAATTTTTTTACAACATTATCCCTTGCACTCGCATCTGTTCCGACTTTTCCCTTCCTTCTCTCCACCCCCTCCCCCAGATGGCAGGCAGTCTTATACATGTTAAATATGTTTTAGTATATCCTAGATACAATATATGTGTGCAGAACCATACAGTTCTCTTGTTGCACAGGAAGAATTAGATTCAGAAGGTAAAAATAACCTGAGAAGAAAAACAGTTCAGACTCATTTCCCAGTGTTCCTTCTCTGGGTATAGCTGATTCTGTCTATCATTGAATGGATCATATTTTCAAAGAAATAATATTTGAGGATTATGATATTAGTGAATATCTGCTCAGTGAATCTACCTCTTCTTAATTTTTTAGTCTTAAACATCAATTCCCTTCATATACTCTATGATCCACCCTCACTGGTTTTTGTGCTTATTGCATCCTCAACTCCTCTCTCATCCTATATATCCAATCAGTAACTTGATTTTTTTCTTTTTCTTTCTTTTTTTCTGAGGCAGTTGAAGTTAAGTGACTTGCTCAGGACACAGTTAGTAAAGCCATTCTCTTACTAGATAATTAATTTAAGTATCTGAGGCCTGATTTAAATTCAGGTCCTCTTAACTCCAGGGCTGGCTCTCTATCTAGTTGCCCCTTAATTTTTTTTTTCATTTTTCTTTCCTGTAATTCTCTAATTTATTGCTCTTCTTTCCATCTATCTTAGTACAAGTCCTTATCTCTTTTCACCTGTACTTTCACCATAGTCTTTTTTTTTTTTTAATTAAGTTTTTATTGTTGTCTTCTGTTTCTTACTTTGTTACAGTTATCCCACGTATCTCTCCCAGTGAGCCATCCCATAAAATCACTAGTGTTTTTTTGGAGGAGAAAAAAATAATCACAACAGATTGATACATTGAAAAAGTCTGAAAATATGTGCAGTCGATAACAACTATGTACACTATGAAGGAGTGGGTTGTGAGACATGTCCTCTCATTTTTAAATTTGCATCTGGCTTGCTTCATATATATATATATATATGTATATATACATATACATATACACACATACATATATATATTTATTATTTTTATTATTATTTTTGTATTCACTTTTGATTTTTTTGGTGTGTAGTGTTCTTTCAGTTTACATTGTTGGAGTTAGTATGTATATTGCTTTCTTTGCTCTGCTTGTTTCACTGTATATCAGTTTATATAGATTTTCCCATGCTTCTTTGTATTTATAATACTTAACTTTGCTTAAATAGAATATTCTTTTACATTAAGGTCCCACAATTTGTTTTATCTATTCCACCATTGAGGGGCATCTACTTTATTTCCAATTCTTTGCTATAATACAAAATAGTGTTATAAATATTTTGGTATATATGGGGACTTTGTTCTTATTCTTGGCCCATGGAGACATTTTAGTCACTTTATTTGCGTAATTCCAAATTATTTTCTAAAATGATTATGCCATTTCATAGCTTCGCTAACAAATGTATTGATTTTTTTATTATAGCCTTTTATTTACAAGATATATGCATGGGCAATTTTTCAGCAAAACCTTCTGTTCCAACTTTTCCCCTTCTTCCCCACACCACTTCCCCCAGATGGCAGGTAGACCAGTATATTAATGTATAACTAACAATGTATTATAAAGTTTATTTTTGTAATCTGTAAATTTATATAATATATACAGTAGTACATGTATATAATTTATAAATAAATGTATACTTACCTGGAAGTGAATGCTCCAAAAAGAGCACATGATTTAGATAGTAAGAATAATATTGTAAGGGGCATTTAGAAGACATTACCTGTCAGATATATTGAAAGAAGTGTTCATGATCAGATGGGATAAAAAGAGTTATGAAAGAAAAAAATGGATAATTTTTATTACATAAAGTTTTTCTGTAGTTTGTTTTGTACAAATAAAATTGGTAAACTGGGGAAAAGTTGTTTTTTGTTGTTTGTTTTTTGTTTTGGCAGTATCTCATTTTTCTTTTCTTTTCTTTTTTTTTCTTTATTATAGCCTTTTATTTTTCAAAACATATGTGGACAATTATTCAATATTAGCCCTTGCAAAACTTTGTGTTCCCCCTAACCCCTAACTAGCAAGTAGTCCAATATAAAACAATTAATTTTTCAAATATTTAGAAGGACCTGAGACAAATTGCAGAAAATTAAGAACCATTCCTCAACTAATAAATTATTGAGCAATATGAACAGTTTTCATAGGAAGAAATCAAAGTTATCAAGAGATATATGAAAAAAAATGCTCACTCATTAATAGTTAATGAAATGCAAATTAAAACAATTGTAAGGTAACATTAGATTGGTCAAGAAGGCATACTGGAGGAATATGCAAAAATAAATATATTAACATATTGTAGGTAGAGTTGTGAAATAGTTCATTCAACCATTCAAGAGAAGAGTTTGGCACTATGCCCACAAAGCTTAAAAAAAACTGCATATTCTCCTAAATTAATCCTATTTGCCATTCCTTACTGCACAATAATATTACATTATATTCATATGCCAGTTTGTTCATCATTCACTGGATAATAAGCCTACTTTGTTTCCAGTTTCCACAAAAACTATTGTTATGAGTATTTTGCTAATGACTTTTGTTTTTTGCCTTTGACCTTCTTGTAGTATGTGATCAGTAATGGAATCATTCAGTCATCTAATACTGCTTGTATTAGGACCTTGTCACACTTGTGTTTTCAACCTTTGTTTCCTTTCTTTGCTTTTTCCATCTTTTGTACAAATCTTTAAAAAAATTTTTCTAATTTTGAATGAAGTTCCAATTGAAGAAAAGGTTTTGAATACCATTAGGCTACTTTCATGTGGTAAAGCGCACTGGGTGCTGATTTGGTTCCGACTGAGATTTACAAGGTGGGTAGTCCCTTTCTCATACAAAAGCTGATTGAAGTTTTCCAGGTTAACTGTATGGACATGTATATATATATTGTATTTAACCTATACTTTAACATATTTAACATGTATTAGTCAACCTGCCATCTGGGGGAAGGGGTGGGGGAAGGAGGGGAAAAATTGGAACAAAAGGTTTTGCAATTGTCAATGCTGAACAATTACGCATGCCTATATCTTGTAAATAAAAAGCTATAATAAAAAGAAAAAAAATTTCCAGGTTGGATGGAAAGAAGTTATGCCCTAGGAGTTCAAGGATACCTCCTTTGTTCATCTTTATAAAGTTAAAGGGAATAGAGTATCCTGTGACAATCATAGGGGAAGTCCCATTCTGATGCATTGCTGGCAAAATTCTTTCTAGGAGTCCTTAATAGGCTGACCCTACACTTAGAAAAAAGTCATCTACCTGAGAGTCAGTGTGGCTTCAGAAGGGGCCAAGGAACAGATTAAATGGTATTTACTGCCTGACAATTACAGGAGAAATTCCAGGAGCAGAACAGAGGTCTGTGTACAACATTTGTAGATCTGACCAAGGCCTTTGATACTGTCAGTTGTGAGG
This sequence comes from Sminthopsis crassicaudata, assembly GCF_048593235.1. Lineage (NCBI taxonomy): Eukaryota > Metazoa > Chordata > Mammalia > Dasyuromorphia > Dasyuridae > Sminthopsis > Sminthopsis crassicaudata. Next base: position 372,438,254 of record NC_133617.1, on the reverse strand, counting down.
GCTTGTGAAAAATATGTTAAAATCTGGTTGCCCCATGAAGCTTATTAGTATAGTATGTCAGTTCCATGATGGATGCTTGCCTGAATTCTGGACAATAGGCAATACTCTTGAGCTTTCCCACTCAACAATGGCGTGAACCAAGGCTGTGTGTTTGCTCCTGTGATTTTTACCATGATTTCAGCCATGTTGTCAAATGCCTTCAATAAGGACAAATATGGAATCAAAATCAGCTATTGCATTGATGGTATATTCTTCAACTTGTAAAGGCATCTAGTGAAAATCAAAGTGGAGAGAGTGTTGGTGCATGATTTTTTGTTTGCAGATGTCTGTATACTCAATGTAACCTCCAAAGCAGAGATGCAACAATTAGTCTCTGCTGCCTATGCTAATTTTGACCCAATAATTAACACCAAGAAAACCCAGATGCTTCATCAGCTAGCACTACACTGTCCATTTGTGAAGCCATTAGTTACAGTAAATGATGGAGTTTTGAATGCTGTGGATAAGTTCACTTAGCTTGACAGAATACTTTCTAGGGATGTTTACATTGATAAGATTGACACATGTATTGTTAGAGCGAGCTCAGTATTTGGAAGGCTTCAAAGGAAAGTGTGGGAGAGAAGAGGTATTAGATTATCAAATTGAACATTTATAGAACCATTTGTATGAGCAATGGACTACCCACCAATTGTTATATGCCTATGAAACCTGAACAGTATGCCAGTGCCACGACAGGAAACTGAATTGCTTCCATTTGAATTGTCTTGGGAAGATTCTGAAGATTTCCTGACAGGATAAAATATCAGACACCAAGATCCTTTCTCGAACTAAATTGCCAAGCATTCCAGTTGTATTGCGGAGAGCACAACTCTGTTGGGCTAACCACATTGTTCAAATGCCAAATGTACTCTTGCAAAAAAAAAAAAATTATTTTATGGGGAACTCACACAAGACAAGCATTCATAATAAGATGGTCAGAAAAAGTGATATAAGGACATGCTCAAGGTATCTCCTAAGAACTTTAGAATTGATTGTATGACATGGGAGACACTGGCACAAGACTGCTCTGCATGGTGTGCCCTCATCAGAGAAGGTGCAAAGCAAGGAAGAATTGAATTACCCCAAAGGAAATGCGAAACATGCAGAATTAGAGAAGCCACCCCAAATGTTCTGTGGCAGAGCATTCTGAACTTGCATTGGTTTGATCAGCCATAGTCGGACACATTGTAACTTGATTTTAACATAGTGATGTCATTTTGATCCTCTTTGAAAATGAATGACAAGTATCGCAAAGAGATAAAAGAAAAAGGAAAAGGACCCATATATACCAAAATATTTATAGCAGCTCTTTTTACTTATTTATTTATTTTAAAATTATTAATAGTTTTTATTTACCAGATATATGCATGGGTAATTTTACAACATTGACAATTGCCAAACCTTTTGTTCTAATTTTTCCTCTCCTTCACCCCCCCACCCCCAGATGGCAGATTGACCAATATATGTTAAATATGTTAAAGTATAAATTAAATACAATATATGTATACATGTCCAAATAGTTGTTTTGCTGTACAAAAAAATTGGACTTTGAAATAGTGTCCAATTAGCCTGTGAAGGAAATAAAAAATGCAGGCGGACAAAAATAGAGGGATTGGGAATTCTATGTAGTAGTTCATAGTCATCTCCCAGAGTTCTTTTGCTCGGTGTAGCTGGTTCAGTTCATTACTGCTCTATTGGAACTGATTTAGTTCATCTCATTGTTGAAAATGGCCACACCCATCAGAATTGATCATCATATAGTATTGTTGAAGTATACAACTATCTCTCGGTCCTGCTCATTTCACTCAGCATCAGTTCATGTAAGTCTCTCCAGGCCTTTCTGAAATCATCCTGCTGGTCATTTCTTACAGAACAATATTATTCCATAATATTCATATACCACAATTTATTCAGCCATTCTCCAATTGATGGGCATCCACCTAGTTTCCATTTTCTGGCCACTACAAAGAGGGCTGCCACAAACATTCTTGCACATACAGTCCCCTTTCCCTTCTTTAAGATCTCTTTGGGATATAAGCTCAGCAGTAACACTGCTGGGTCAAAGGGTATGCACAGTTTGATAACTTTTTGAGCATAGTTCCAAATTAGCGGCTCTTTTTGTAATGACAAATACTCTTCAGTTGGGAATTGGCTCAACAAGTTAGGGTATATGAACACGATAGAACAGTATTGTTCTTTAAAAAATGACAAACTTGGGAAGACTCATAAACTAATTGATGCAAAGTGAAATGAGTAGACCTAGGAGAATAATTTACACAGTTAACAGAAATATCATATTGATAATCAATTGTGAAAGATTTAGTAACACAATGATCCACCATAGTTCCAAAGGACTCATGTTGAGAAAGGCTATCCATCTTCCAATAGAGAGCTGATGAACTCAGAGTACAGATTAAAGCATAATTTTTTCTTTCTTTTCCTTTTTTAGAATATGATTAATGTGGAAATATATTTAGTCTGAGTTCATATGTATAATGGCTATTGTATTTATTTTATTTTTTATTTTTTTGCCTTTTGGGTAAGAGAGAGAGGACATTTCCAAATTAAAATAAAATTGAATAAAGAAAACTTCCAAATGGGAGAAAAAATTTCTGGTGCCATAAAACGTGAAAATATTTTTATGCATACAGTATTAGAAATTGAGGGGCTTTTGAAAAATGTTCAGTGAATCCTATAATGAAATTGGAAAAAGAAATGAGAAAAAATTGAGATAAATTTCATACAGGATCTGACATTTACTTGAATCTGACAAATTTGTCCATAAACCTTGGTTACATATATTATCTGTATTTGGAGGCAAGAGAACTCAGTTGGATTTCATAACATCCTTTTTAGAAGATGTTTGTTGAATGGAGGTATCTAATTGTTCTTAGAATAAAATACATTAGTTTGACTTAATCAAATTTATAATGCTACTTATAGTACAGACTACAAGAAGTTTCATATAAATGTGAGGGAATAGAGACCCATTGGCTACTTTTGAATAGAGAAGTGACATGACCAGACAGAGCTCTATATCAAGAAGATCAGTCTCGTTAGTATTCTGTAGGATTGTTTGGCAGAGTGCAAAGGTTTAAGGTAGAAAGGAATCTATTACAGTAGAGCTAGGTAAATGATAATGATTACCTGAGCAAGGGTGGTGGCAAAGAAGAATGAAAAGTGATCAAATTTGTGACACTAAAGTTCCTTAAAGTTCTAATTTGTGTTCACATATGTAGGCTTCCAGATTTATACAGTATTTAGTGTTCTTTACCAACTGAGAACATAGTTTATTTAAACCAAGCAAAATAAGCATTTATTAAGCACTTACCATATACCATGGTAGATTCTGGGGGTCAATTACAAAGAATGAAACAATCCTTTGTCTAAAGGAACTTAGCTTTTATAGGAGGAAAATTTATATGAGTGCAGGGAAAATAAATATACGGTAGTTTTACAGGTAAGGCACAAACAGTTGGGAGGATCATGGAAAAAATCACAACAAATATCCACAATATTTGATCTATATCTTAAAGTAAGAGAGTACATTTACAAAGAAGAGTGATGTTAGAATATAGTATCAGGGAGATGGACAGTGCTAAGGCATAGAAATGAGAGGATGTGTGTGGGAAAGGCCAATTTGGTTGGACCTTAGGGAATTGGAAGGGGAATAAAGTTGATTGGTGATGATTATAACTGGAATAATTTTTATGTCATACATCTCAAAGTATATTGTTATCAATACGAGAAATTTTCTGATCAAATTCATATGAAACATGATTTGTAACTGCTTTAAAATGGATTTGTTGATCATAATGGAAAAATTCAGTGGTCACTAAAGTTACTAGTTTGCCCTCTGCTGGCTAAGAATAAATAGTAAATATTGAAGAGCTCAGCTAATTTTATTATGTGAAAATTAATTTCTTTTAAATGCTCTTTTTTGGGAAGTGATTTCTGTATATTTCTCTGTGACCTGTGAATTTGGCTTAGAAATTAGAAAAAATAGAATAATGGATTTAGACTTTGTTATATACATTTAAAAAAGCTAAGTTAGAAAATAAGATGAATGTATTTCTAATGTGATGGTGTCTGACAATACTAATTAATAAAACTGATCATGTAAGCATGAAAATATGTAAGCACTAAAAAAATAACAGAAGCATTTTATATTCTCAAAGTGTGAAGCAGCTTTTTTATAATTCAAGTATATAAAAACACTTTGTCTCTAGTGACACTTGGACAACTATGCACTTTTTTTTTTTTTTTTTTTTGGTGGGGCTCATTTATCACAGTTGTAAAATGAGAGGGTTGAAATAGATGAACTCTAAAGTACTTTCTAAGCCTAAATCTATTATCTTATGATAATGAGATTAATTCCAAACCTTAACTGTTTTTTTAATTCAGTAGATGTGGCCCCTCCATCAGTCTAGTTTATAACACACCTGTTTTGAAGCATTCCTATGGATATCACATTTATCACTGTGTGGTTAACTTAGTGACTAACTGTCTTGAATTTAGCTAGGTTGTTCCTTAAACAATTGATGTCCATTCTGTCTCCTGGAATACACTGGAAACCTTTTCAGCTTGATATGGAACCTGCTTCAGTATTTATGCTTTGCTGACAGCCTTTGAGAACCCCAGAGTCACTTCCATATTATATTTATCTGCAGTATTACCTATATGTTATATCAAATTGGTTCATTAACTTAAGGAGATGAAAATTCCCTAGCAAGTTTGTTTGAAGGAGGAGGACTCCTATCTCTTTGTGAAGATCATTTTCTCTCTTGTTTTATGTGGCAAATTAATATGGTCGGACAATTAGATGTCTAATAGCAGCCTGCCACTTTTGCCATGAAAGTCAGAATTAAACTTAATGATGGTGATCACTAAGTTTCATTCTCTTACATGGTAAATAACTAGCATCTTCTTATTTCTTGCTGGGCCAAACCCTCAGCAGCCAAGCTGGTTTATGTTTCCTCACAACAGGTACTGCATTTTGGTACTGCATATTTTCTTCTTTGACTCTTTTTGTATTTAGGTTTCCTTGATTTTCTGTAATTTTTTTAAAGAACATGGTTAACTTCATTTTAAAGAATTTTCTTTCAAAGAGGAGTCATTAATTTGAATATACAAATATGTTTTCAAGAGATTATTGTATGAGAAATATTCTTTGAACAATGGAATTCTACCTATAGTGTGTGCAGCATCACTTTGATCTCTATTCCTGATTCCTCATTGCTGTTGGTTAAAGAAGGTTTTAACATTTTAATTTCTGATTTCTTAATTTGTCTCTTATCAAAGAGACCTATAATTTTGCTTTGGACATTTCAATGTATTTAATTATGATAGTTTTTTAATAGGTTTAAAATGTCTTTCCTAAATTTGTAGGTTTTCTTGAAGAAATGAAGGTTTAAGCAGTATTTATCTACCAGATCAAAAAATGGGAGCAAACAGCAGCAACATTAGTGACCTTTCAGAAAATGAGTATCTAAAAAGATTATCTGGAACAGAATCTATCTCTGAGAATGACCCATTTTGGAATCAACTTCTTTCTTTTTCTTTTACTACACCAACTAACAGGTAAGATATTTCCTAAAGTTCTGAAGATTTTTATCTGTGAGCTACATTTTCTTTGGTAGTCTTTGGAATATGGTCAATTTGAGATCGTTTCATTTGGACTTGCAAAGGTTTCTGTGAACATTAAAGTACATTATTCATGTATAATTATTTTAAAGTTGCATTTTTGCTGTTTGTTTTATATGAAAAAGTAAAATAGATAATGCTTCTTGAATTACTCACATTTCATACTGTCATTTGTAGATTATTGTGTAAGGTGTACTTTTGTGAGAAGAGACTTCAATATGGTGAAGAAAAAAGGAAAGTTACTTTAGTATTACATTAAATTTTTTTAAAAAAAGCTTCTTATGTTCAAAACAGATGCATAGTTTTCAGCATTCACCTTTGCAGAAACCTTGTGTTTCATTTTTTTTCTCCCTCCCTTCTCCTCACTCTTTCCCCTAGACAGCAAGTAATCTAATATATGTTAAATATATGCAATTCTTCTTATACATATTTTTACATTTATCATGCTGCATAAGAAAAATATCAGATGAAAAAGGGAAAAAAAATGAAAGAAAAAAGTGAGGAAGAAAAAAAACAAGCAAACAACAACAAAAAAGGTGCAAATACTATGTTGTGATCGATACTTAGTCCCCACAGTCCTCTGAGTGCAGATGGTTCTCTCCATCACAAGACCATTGAAATTGTCCTGAATCACTTTGTAGCTGAAAAGAGCTATCTGTGTCAGAATTGATCATTGCATAATCTTCTTGTTATTGTGTACAATGTTCTGGTTCTATTCACTTCACTTAGCATCAGTTCATTTAAGTCTCTCCAGACCTCTCTGAAATTATTCTGTTGATTGTTTCTTAGAGAACAATAATATTCCATAACATTCATGTACCATAACTTATTCAGCTATTCTTCAGCTGATGGGAAGCCACTCAGTTTCTAGTTTCTTGACACTACAAAAAGGGATGCCACAAACATTTATGAGCATGTGGGTCCTTTTCTCTTTTTTATGATCTCTTTGGGGGACAAGCCCAGTAGAAACACTGCTGAATCAAAGGGTATGCATAGTTTGATAGCCCTTTGGGTATAGTTCCCTAATACTTTCCAGAATGATTAGATCAGTTCACATCTCCAGCAATATATTAGTGTCGCAGTTTTCCCACATACCCTCCAACATTCGTCATTATGTTTTTCCTGTCATTTTAGCCAATCTGAAAGGTATGTAGTAGTACCTCAGAGTTGTCTTAATTTACATTTCTCTAACCAATAGTGATTTAGAACATTTTTTCATATGACTAAAAATAGTTTTAATTTCTTCCTTTGAAAATTGTTCGTTTCCTTTGACCATTTATCATTTGGAGAATGATTTGTATTATAAATTTGAGTCAGTATTACATTAAATTGATAGAGTTGAAAGAAAAGAAATGATTAATCTCTTTTGTCCATGTTTGCTATGATTAATAGCAGATACTGCCTGAATTAGGATTATTAACTGTTGAAGTTTGAATGATTGCTGTCATTGTGAGTCTTGAAATCAGAAAGGACTTGATTAATTTCTCATCTCCATTTTACTTCCTAAATTTGTCAGCAATGACTTCTCTAATTCACTGTACATAGTAGGAAAAAAAAAGGGGGGGGGGAACCTCATGTATGTCTTAGGTGTTCAAAAGAATTTTATTGGGAGCAGCGAGGTGGCGCAGTGGATAGAGCACCAGCTCTGAATTCAGGAGGACCCGAGTTCAAATCTAGTCTCAGATACTTAATACTTCCTAGCTGTGTGACTCTGGGCAAGTCATGTAACCCCAGCCTCAGGGGGGAAAAAAAAAAGAATTTTATTAAAGCATATTCTCTATGATCAACTAAGACTTTTAGAAGGAGTGATGAGGGGAGGTAGAGAGTGATCATGGTCTTACAAGTTAGCATTCAACTTGAGTGGGACAGCTCTGGAGAAGGGCTTCTCAGCTTTCTCCTTTTTTATACAAAAACAAAGTCCTACTTACTTTTTAGGTGCAATTTTCCCTTCTTTTCCAAGATTCCATCATGGTGATTGGTAGGGAACAGTGTTATCAATTACTTTCTATCTCATACCTACACTTTGGGTTTTTTGAGTACTGAAATTGGTTGAGGGGATAAGAATCATAGGATTAGAATATTTCTTTTATCTTCCCCTTTCTCCCATTCAAGGAGGGCTAATAAGGGAGAATTGAGGTATTTTATCAATGATCTCAGATATTATGGGATATTTTGGGAGCTGTAGGACATTTATTTGTGAAGCTATAATTGGGGAAGCAATCTTCTTGACTGGTTTTAGATATCAAAACAAAAGAAAGCAGAAAACATAACCATACAAATATACAGTTTAATAAGCAATTAATATGGGATTGAGCTTTCATATATTAAAGAAAGAACCTCTAAATTGCTTGGTCATTGCAGTAGGATATTAGTTTGTTTTCTCAGATTAAGATAAAAATTATAATGCAGTTTTTAAGAGAATTTTCCCTGGTAAAATTCTATGTATGTATGCTAGTTCTTATCTTATAGGGAAGCAGAGAATAAGGTCCCAGCATAGGGACAGTGACCTCAATTATAGTATTTTATTTTTTGTATGTATAAATTATATTCAAATCCCCCAAAGGGAAGGATGGATGGTATTTTCAATTACAGAATTCTAAGAAGCAAATATGTCTACTTGCACATCATAAGAAGGATTGTAAGGACCATAAACTAAGCACTGTGGAAAAATCATGTCAGTCATAATTTAGTGAATTGTACAATGTTGTGCTAAAAGAATGATTTTCTTTTTCTTTTGTCATAAGTCAGTGTTAATATTTGGGAAGGGAAAAAAATAGTTCCCATATAAAACTTACCTATTCAAAAAAGATTTGTTGAAAGATATTCTTTATCGGATACTGAGGCCTCAGGAGAGTTGAAATTGGAGCATATTGAAAGTCTTCAACCCTGTGACTTGATATAGGCTGCCAAAGAGCTCATGGCCACTTGTGATGTCAGAAGAGCTTATGGAGAAGTTGCAATAAGGATGGCTTATCAGTTTTCCCTTTTATATAGAAAATGGCTCATCTCTGATATATATCAACAATGATTTGCCAGATTTCCTTGATTTCTAGGGATTTAAGGGTATATGAACATTGTAATTGGTTGAAGGAAGAAAGAAATGGGTAGAGGTTAGCTTCCTTCATGGTTAACTTTGTAAATACAGGGTATCCTATATTTGTGCAATTTTAAACTACTACTAAAGCTTAAATTTTATAAAAGCTTTGCTCATAACTTACTAATGCTTAAAATGGTACAAAAACTTTGAGAATCCTATGTAAATTAGTCCAATTCTCATGGCTTGTCTGGACTTGGTGAGACATTTATTTGGAAACTTTTTGGAGATTAGACTTACTGTTGGTGAAACAATTGAATACCATCTAAAGATCATATCCCCTAATTTGTTTTGGATGGAATCTGCCAGAAAGAGGAGACAGTCAGAGTTGGATAGCTAAAGGATTCTGGGATCAGTATTAAAGTTCTTATGTTGACACTATTATGATGAAGAGATGAGCCTTGGGAGGTCCAGACCTTGGGGTAATTGCTGTTCTGGAAGCACAGGTTATATGACCCTGTTTTGGAAACACCAGTGTCACAAATACTTGTATTATAAGTGGGAAAGCTGTGAAAAGAGAGAGACAAAACAAAGTTGGCAGCATCAGTAGTTGGCCAGAATAATATGTTTCTCTCATCTTTGAAAACTATAGTGCCTTTTAAATAAAATTGAGACACTTTAGAATTAAATAGTTATTAGATTATGCTTTGTGAAATCACTTATGTTCCATTTGTCCAGTATTCTAAACAAAAATAATTTTTCCTTTTTTTTTTTTGACAAGAATATCATTGTCATAATCTGCTTTTTTTTTTTTTTTTTTTTTTTTTTTGAAAAGATCACAATTGCGCTTTTGCTTATGCTTACATCACCATGATTTTGGCTTGAAATTAATTCCTGTGGTTGATACAGAAAGCTTTATAAGAGTATAACTAAACTATTTCAAATTTGGAAATGCCAGCATTTAGTCCAGTTTTATATCAGGAAAATAATACTGTTCTGAGCAATTTCAAAGTGAATTTTCAGTCTTTTATGAGCCAACTTTGTAAGGCAGATGGTGAATGGTGGAACACTGGAAGAACTGAGTTCAAATCCAACATGACATATTTACTAGATGTATGATCCTGGGAAAGTAACTTCTGTTTGCCTTGTTTTCCTCAATTATGAAATGGGAATAATAATGGTACTTATTTCATTGTTGTGAGGATCAAATTAGATAATGTTTTTTAAAAGTGCTTAATTTTCTGGATCTTAGCTGAATGATTCTTTGAGAACTTACTCCCATTGGGGAGGGAATCACTCTTTATGAGTTAGTAGATAAGTCTTTTGGAAGTTGAATGTGGCATATAGAAGTTAAATTGATTCTCTAGTTAGTGAGGGTCCAAAGCAAAATTTGAAGTCATAAGTTAACAAGCATTTATTAAATGCTTACTATGTACACGATTCAAAATTCAGGTAGAATATAAGAGGAATGCAAAAGCCTGTCCTCAAGGATCTGGGAAGACCCGGTTATTCTGAGTCCAGCCTTCTAACCACTAGGCTTCCATCTCTTCTTATTAACACAGTATTATAAAATAATTAGTAGTACATTAATAATGACAAATTAATTTTCAGATCCCAAGTAAGAAGCAACATATCTTTTCTTTTAGAAGTGAACCTCTTCAAGGACTTTTTGTTTGATGTTTTGGTTTGATTATTTGGCCTTTTGTATCAGAAAACCTTATCATACTTGCAGGCACATGGTAGGCATTTAAATTCTTGTTAACTTTGGGAGGAAAAAAAAAGAATTGAACTTAATTATGCTTGAGAAAGCACTTATATTGATTAATATCATATTAGAAATTAGTCTATCATCTTTACAAATTCTCTGATTTAATACAAACCTATCAAATGCTTGTTAGTCAGAGTTTGTTCTATTCTGTAGCTCCCTAGTTGACTACTTTCAGAGGCCATGATTGGTCTACCACCCCTTCTCATAGAATATGTACTTTCATGGAAACTAAACAATACTGAGGTATAGTGCCTGCCAAATTTCTTTTAGATCTGACAGAGTTCAGACTTTGGACAGTTTATTTCCTATTTGATTGCTTTATATTATAATTTTAATAAGTTAGCAATGTATTCTAGTTTGTGCTATAGAAAGAAGAGATTAATTACATTGAAATAATGTTAACAATAGTAATCTTAATTTATGCTATCATTTCTTTTGAAAAACTCAGATTACTTCACATATTCTATTTTGTAGAAGAAAGCAGTTATTCTGCGTCTCAAAATTTAATTATTTGTGCATTAATAATTATTAAAAATAGTAATGCCCTTGTATTTCTGTATTGTTTCAAATCATTTTAGGTTGGTAACCCTTCATTTATTAGGCATCATTAGAAAATAAATTGTTCTCCATATATTACTATTATAGGTACTTGAAAACCACACTTTTTCTAAGGACCTAAAAAAACCAGTTGTTCATTTTAATAAAAATGTTTCTAAAATATATTAATTATATGCTTCTTTGTTTTCATAAGCAGAAGATAGCAAACATTACTTTGCTGCTCTTGATTACTTAGGGTCATCATTTTAAGCAGTAATTATATTGTGCTATCAATATTTTCATTGTTACCAGCATTTTAAAAAAATAGTATAAGCTAGAATATTACTTTTATTCTATGTAGTTATTCGGCTTAATTTTCTAAATGATGAGCTAATTATGTATCACAATGTAATTCCAACATTAATCATAGAATGTTGACTAATTAAAAAAAAAAAACACCAAAGCCCACAATGGTCACTTTCATTTTATCATAAGATTTTTCATATTTTATATGAATTATATGAATAATATTTTATATGAATAAATAAACTTGATTCCAGAATCATCAAAGAAATGTTATCACACATAAAATAATTTTTAAGTACCAAAATTTGTTTACACAGTGATTGTGTTCAACAGTGCATATAACATTCTCCACTTTTAGTCCCCTCTTTTCTAAGAAGGGAGTTTATTTTTTATTTTCTGTTCTCTGACTCCAAGATTGTTCATTTCATTCAGTCTGATTAAACCTGTAGAAGTTTTGTAGATCCCTGAAGATCATACCCTGAATTTACTTCTTAGTGTACTTAGCACTCTCTAAAGGTATAAATTGATGACCCACATTGGAAGGAGTTTCCGTATCCAGTAGTTTCTATACCAATGTAATCACACATCCCAGTCCTAGTTTACAAAACAAAGACAGTACAGTCTAGAGCAATGACAGACTGAGAAGGTAGAGCTATTTTTATCAGTGTTTTTTCCACCAAGAAGAATGATTTACAAACGGAAAAAGTAAAGGACAAAAGTGGTTAACAGGAAATTGGAACTCAGAATACTAAGGTATGTTAAGAGAATTTATATTAAGTATTTGACACAATAGTTTCAGATATTCTTATGGACAAGGTAGAAAAATATGGAATGGATTGGTAGTAATAATAGCTAACTATTAAGCTAGGTTTTAAGGTTTGCAAAATGCTTTACATATCTCCTTTGATAATAGTCACACAGGTAGTGTCAAAAGCAGGTGTATGGATCCTGAGCTGGTCAAATGACTGGGCCATTTGAGTTGTCTGATATGACTCCCCACTCAGGAACCACTATTACCAGTCATTCCTAATTCCCAGATCCTCAGAAAAATCTCTGGCCACTGTCTAGCACAGTGCTTATACCAGTCTTACCTCATTCAGAGGTCTTCAGAGATCTTTGGCCACCACTTCATCTAGCGATGGTTTAATGTATGATAGAGCAATCTGTTATTCCACATGTTCACATCTTATCCTTCTGACCTCCTGCTCACTCCTAGTGAGCTCCTGACTAGTAAACTGCTAGTAGAACTCCACTTCCTTCCTGGTCCCCACAACTTATATCTATGTCTATGAGGTCACATGCACAGCCAATTAGAGAAGGAGACACCTCCTGTTGATGATGCGGATCTCAATACCAACTGAGCTCCCACCCACAAGGTGGTCCTTGCTGATCACAGAAAACCACATCTGGGGATCTCAGGCTTAAGCCTTTGTACTTCCTATTGCGCCATACATGGCTCCTTCCCCGACCCTTACAGTTTAATAGTAATGAATCATTGTCCATCTAAAGGGAGATCACTAGTGGAGAAATTGAAAGTTATGTCATTAATTCTGTTCAGCATTTTTATCAGCAACTTGGAGGAAAGCATAGTATGTATGTATTGCATTTTCACTTGGAAGATGACAGGAATCTAGGGGGGATAGTTAATCTGTTAGGTATATAGAACCAGAGTCCAAAGAGATCTCAGATTGTAGAACAATGGGGGCAAATTTAAAATAGAATTGAATAGGGATAAGGGAAAGGTTCACTGTCTAGGTTTTAAATCTGTACAAAGGAAGTGTGGGGGAGAACATGTGGCTAAATATCAGTGCATGTGAAACAAGTCTGGAGGTTTTAGTGAATTGTAAGCCCAATACTGATGAATGGAACTACATGACTACTGTAGCAGTATTTAACGTGATCTTTGGTCAGGTGACTAGAAATACAGATTGGGGAGATGATATCCATGAATTATGTTATAGTTGAACTATTTGGAGTTTTGTCCTATCAGTTCTAGGAACTTTAAAGTATTTCAGGATGGAAGTTGACAAGCTATAATTTTTCCACCAAAAGGTGACTGTGATGGTGAATGAACTTGGAATAAAATGATAAAAATTACTTGAAAGAACTGGAAATGTTTAATTGGAAAGAGAAAAAATTTAGAAGGAATATGATCGCTTGGCTTCAGCTTTTAAAAGCTAGTTTGTATAGGTTTATTAGATTTATTTTATTTGGCCCTCGGAGTCAGAATAAGTACCAATAGCTGAAAGTTAAGAGAGGCGGATTTTGGCTCAGGATAAGGAAAAATTTCATAATATTTATTACTGATTGAAAGTGGAATGGGTTGCCATAGTAGTCAGTCAATTAATCAACAAATATTTATTAAGTTCCTACTGTGTATCAGCATTGATAGGCCAAAAAATGAAAGTGCTCCTGTTCTTTAAGGAGTTTTACTTTTGATTAGAGAAGACAATATCTACTACATATGTGAGAATGTACAGATTAGATATGTATATGCAATAGAAATACAAAAACAGTTACAAGGTAGTTAAATACAGAATAGTTGAGGAGTAGGGCAGTAGCAGTTGAGAGACTCAAAAGCCTTTCTGAGAAGGTAGTGTTTGACCTTGGGCTTGAAGAACTGTGGGATTCTGAGGTTGAAGTGAGGAGGGAATATATGGGAGAGTCAGTATAAAGACCCAGAGAAGAAAGGGAGTACTCTGTTAGGAACAGAAAGGCCATTTTATTTGGCCTACATACTAGTGTCAAAATGTGAGAAAAGAAGTCATGTATAATGATTTTGTAAATACTGTCTGGAACTGAGTTCTGAAGGGCCTTAATAGCTCAATAGAAAAATTTGTATTTTACCCTAGAGACAATGGGGAACAACTGGAGTTTATGACGTAGATGTTCTTTTATCAAATCTTCCATTTATTTTATGAAAATCATATCATTCTCCTAGATAGAGAAAACATAAATAATTTTTTTTCTCAATATAGGCTTGTGTTTAAGGAAAGTCAGATTGGCAGCTAATATGGAGGGAATGGATTAGGATGAGGGAAGCAAATCAGGGAGACTAGGGAGCAATTACGTTCGTTTTAGTGAAAGGAGCTGAAGGTTTGAACTAATGTGATTGCATGAGTAGCAAGAAGTAGACATGTGAAAGATAATGTTGCAGGAAGAATTGAAGAAAATACTGATTTTGTGAACCTAAGAGACTAAAAGAATGGTAGTGCCCTTTATGAAAATATTTTTGTTTCCTATCCATGATATCTATCTATCTAGGAATTATAAAACAGTTTTATTACACATAGGATAAACAAACTGTCAATATGGAAAGGATAATTAAAAATGTAGGCAGTTACAATAAGCCAATGATGTGACTTTTTTTTTTTTTTTTTTTAATTATAGCTTTTTATTTACAAGATATATGCATGGGTAATCTTACAGCACTGACAATTGCCAAGCCTTTTGTTCCAATATTTCCCCTCCTTCCCCTCACCTCCCTCCCCCAGATGGCAGGTTGACCAATACATGTTACATATGTTAAAGTATAAATTAAATACAACATATGTATACATGTCCAAACATTTATTTTTCTGTACTGAAAGAATCGGACTTTGAAATAGTGTACAATTAGCCTGTGAAGGAAATCTAAAATGCAGGTGGATAAAAATAGGGGTATTGGGAATTCTATGTAGTAGTTTATAGTCATCTCCTAGAGTTCTTTCGCTGGGTATAGCTGGTTCAGTTCATTACTGCTCTATTGGAATTGATTTGGTTCATCTCATTGTTGAAGAGGGCCACATCCATCAGAATTGATCATCATACAGTATTCTTGTTGAAGTATATAATGATCTCCTGGTTCTGCTCATTTCACTCAGCATCAGTTCATGTAAGTCTCTCCAGGCCTTTCCGAAATCATCCTGTTAGTCATTTCTTACAGAACAATAATACTCCATAATATTCATATACCACAGTTTATTCAGCCATGCTCCAATTGATGGGCATCCACTCAGTTTCCAGTTTCTGGCCACTGCAAAGAGGGTTGCCACGAACATTCTTGCACACACAAGTCCCTTTCCCTTCTTTAAGATCTCTTTGGGATATAAGACCAGTACTAACACTGCTGGATCAAAGGGTATGCACAGTTTGATAACTCTTTGAGCATAGTTCCAAATTGCTCTCCAGAATGGCTGGATGTATTCACAATTCCACCAACAACGTATCAGTGTCCCTGTTTTCCCACATCCCCTCCAATATTCTGCATTATCTTTCCCTGTCTTTCTACCCAATCTGAGAGGTGTGTAGTGGTATCTCAGAGTTGTCTTAACCTGCATTTCTGTGATTAATAATGACTTGGAGCATCTTCATATGGCTAGAAATATTTTCAATTTCTTTGTCTGAGAATTGTCTGTTCATATTCTTTGACCATTTATCAATTGGAGAATGGCTTGATTTCTTATAGAGTCATTTCTCTATATATTTTGGAAATGAGGCCTTTAAATGATGTGACTTCCAAGGAAATTTCTGGGGAAAGATAATAGGTTCTTTTTAGGTCGTAATGAGTTTGAATTCTCCTTGGGTATGTAATGAGGTCCCAGCTACTGGAAATCTTTAAATAGAAGCTGTAGGTACACTTTACTTAAGGTTTTAAAAGTTATTAATATTTCAAATATAGGCTGACCTTTGAGTATGGCTTGGTCTAGGTGACCTTGGAGATCCTGCTAGCTCTTAAATATGCTTTTAAGTTCTTAGATAAAATTTTCTTTATCTTCAGGAAATTTCTTGATTATATAGATCTGGAAGGGAATGTAGAAGGGACCTCTAGCCACAACCCTTAAATGTATGATGAGGAAACTGAGGCTTTGTGAGGTAAAAGACTTACTCAGTGTTTTGCTGTTGTAAAGACAGGATTCAAACACAGGTTCTCTGATTCAGAATCTCTGGAGTTCCTTTGACAGAAGGATAACAGCAGGGGATCAGATCTACACTTGAGAAAAATCACATTGGTAGTTGAATGGCAGATGGAACAAAGATGTATATTTTCTAGAAATTAATTATCAGGGAAAAGCCATGATAATTAATTAGGGACAGCCACCTAACTGAACTCTTTTAACATTCCCCTCTAGACAACTAGAAAGTAATGTTCCAAATGAGATTTTGGAGTGGCAAAACCAGCAAAGGTCAGGGTGAGACATTTTTCCAGCCCAAGAAGCCTTATGAAAGGACATTGGGGTAGAGGGCTATCTGGAATCTACACATGGAACAACAGCAACATTGGCCATAGCAGCAGCAGCTTTGGGAGCTCTCAGCCTGGAGATGGAAAAGGTGTCAAACAACTTCTCAGAAAGATTACGGGGAGGTAGAGCCAAGATGGCAAAGAGTAGACAGATCTTCATCTGTGCTCTTCCTGGCATCCCTCAGATAAGCATGATCAAGCCTCTGGTTTTGGAGTGTCAGAATCCACGAATATTTGAAGTATAACAAATTTACAGCAGAAGATATTTAAAAATTTATTTTTATTTTATGGCTTTTTATTTATAAGCTATATATGCATGGGTAATTTTTCAGCATTGACAATTGCAAAACCTTTTGTTCCAACTTTTCCCCTCCTTCTCCCCATCCGCTCCCCCAGATGGCAGGTTGATCAATACATGTTAAATATGTTAAAGTATAAATTAAATACAATATATGTATACATGTCCAAACAACTATTTTGCTGCACAAAAAGAATCAGACTTTGAAATAGTGTACAATTAGCTTGTGAAGGAAATAAAAAATAAAGGCGGACAAAAATAGAGGGATTGGGAATTCTATGTAGTGGTTTATAATCATCTCCTAGAGTTCTTTCACTGGGTGTAGCTGGTTCAGTTCATTACTGCTCTATTGGAATTGATTTGGTTCATCTCATTGTTGAAGAGGGCCACATCCATCAGAATTGATCATCATACAGTATTGTTGTTGAAGTATATAATGATCCCCTGGTCCTGCTCATTTCACTTAGCATCAGTTCATGTCTTTCCAGGCCTTTCTGAAATCATCTCAGCAGAAGATATTTTGGAAGAACTTCAGAACAGATCTGTTTTAATTGGGCAGGGATTGGGGAAGGTGGGGAAGGTGAGCACAAGTGCATTGCAGAGACCCAGGGTGGTTTTGTGTCTGCATGCAGGGGAATCTACTGGCTCTTAGCCAAAATACAGCATCATTGACTACTCTGTCTTGGTTCAGAAGCCAGTGGATCAGCAGATTAGCTGTTAGACATCCAGCGCAAATACAAAAGGCAAATAGTGAACCTTGGAACCCCAGAATAAGTGGGACTTGGCCATGTTCACTCAGCAGCACTGGCCCAGAGCAACATAAAGCCTGTAGAGGAAGCTTGGGACAAGCTTCTCTTTGCCTTAAGAGCAGACTTCAACCTTTAAAAAAATGAGCAAAAACGTAAAAAGAGCTCTGACCATAAATAGCTTTTATGGAGTCAGAGAACAGACCTCAAACCCTGAAGACACTAAAGATAAATCATCTCCAGATAAGCCCCAAAGGGTGATATGAGTTGGTCCCCATTTCACAAGGCTTTTTGGAAGAATTAAAAAGGATCTTAAAAGAGTTAGAAGAAAAATGGGGAAAGGAAATGAGAACAAGAGAGTTTGGAAAAGGAAACACAGAAATTATCTGAAAAAAAACTCTTTAAAATAGATTTTGTGAAATAGAAAGATTACAGGGGACCCCTTGTTGGCATCAAGTACAACTAGGGTTGGTTGACAACTCTGTTGCCCATACTCCTTCTGGGGCACAATTCCAGGATGGAGCATAATGCTGGTGGTTAGTCACAAGGGGGCAGGGGCTCTGGTTATAATTCTAAGGCAAAGAGGAACACTATAGCGTGCAGCTACAAGAGATCAGGATCTCTTTCTGGATATAGACCAGAGCATAGGGAGGTAGGGAGAAAAATTTGGAATGCAACATTTTGTAGGAGTAGATGTTGAAAACCATCTTTGCATGTGTTTTGAAAAATAAAAAGCTATTATTACTCTCTCCCTCTTTCCCGATTATACCATCTTGGAAGCATCAAATAGTTGCAGGACCCCTCCCTTTCTCCCTCCCCACTCCGCCAGAACTAGCTCAGAAAATATCAATAAGAAAAAACCTGAAGCTTAGGACAATGCCTCACCACCCTTAGGTGAGCAGATCCCAATTTTAACATAAAGTTCAAAGTCAAGAAATGTGTTGGAAAAATTTGTTATATCAAAAGGTATGCATGACTTTATAGCTCTTCAGGCATAGTTTGAATTGCCTTATGAGATTATTTGTCAGTTCACAGTTAAACCAATAGTTTGTCTCATTTTTCCCATATCCTCTCTAATGCTTTTTTACCTTTCTTTGTGTCTCATTAGCCAATCTAATAAGTGGTAATACCTCTAATAAGTAGTTTTTATTTTTCCAAAGGGAGTTAGTTTTTTTCACATGGTTATAGATAGTTATGATTGCTTCATCTGAAAACCATTTATCTTTTGATCACTTATCAGTTGGAAAATGCCTCTTAATTTTAAAAATTTGACTCAGTTCTCTATATATTTGAGAAAAGAGACTTTTATTAGAGAAAGCGACTTCAAATGTTTTTCATTTCTGCCCTTTCTCTCCTCTTTCCTTCTGTTTCTCATCAAAAGTGTTTTGCTTCAGTTGGCCCTCTTATGTCACCCATGACTCCCATCCCTTTTCTCTCCTACTATTCTGTAGGGTAAGATATATTTCTTTACTTAATTGAGGGTATTTGCTATTCCCTTTTTGAGTCAGTTCTGATGAGTGTAAGTTTCGCTCACTCTCCCTCATTTCTTCCTTCTCCTTGAATGTAAAATTATTTTCTTCTTTTATATAAGAAAAATTATCCCATTTTATCTCTCCTTTTCCCTTTCTCTCCTAGTACATTCTTCTCTCACCACTTCATTTTTTTTTTTTTTTTTAGATATTAACCTTTCACATTCTACTCTAATACCTGTGCCCTCTGTCTTATATAAGGCATTTTCTCAATGCCTTAATAATGAGAAAGTTCTCATGAGTTACAAGAATCATCTTCCCATGTGTAAATGTAAACAGTTTAACCTTATTACGTTCTAATGATTTCCCTTTCCTGTTATCTTTTTATACTTCACTAGAATTTTAAATTTGAAAGTAAAATTTTCAGTTTTAGCCTTTCATCAAGGATGCTTGGAAATCTTTTATTTCATTGAATATCCATTTTTTTCCCCCCTGAAGGATTATACTGTTTTGGTAGGTAGGTAATTCATGGTTGTAATCCTAATTTCTTTGCCATCTGGAATATCATATTCCAAGACCTCCTGTCCTTTAATGTAGAACTTACTATATCTTGTTTTATCCTGACTGTGGCTTTACAATACTAGAATTGCTTCTTTTTGGCTGCTTACAATATTGTTTCCTTGACCTAGGATCTCTGGAATTAACTATAATATTCCTGGGAGTTTCAGTTTAGGATCTCTTTCAGGAAGTGATTGGTATTTTTTTTTTTTTTTAATTATGTTCTGTTTTATTTTTTAAAATACTAGTTTTTATTTTCAAAATTATATGCAAAGATAGTTTTCAACATTCACTCTCGCAAAGCCTTGTGTTCCAAATTTTTCTCTCTTCCTTCCTTCCACCCCCTTTCCTAGATGGCAAGTAATCCAATATATCTTAAATATGTACAATTCTTTAATACATATTTCCACATTTATTCCATGCTGCACAAGAAAAATCAAATTAAAATGGGAAAAAATGAGAAAGGAAAATAAAAAGTTAACAACAACAATAACAATAAAAAGTGAAAATATTATATTGTGATCCTCATTCAATCCCCCATGTCTTCTCTCTGGATGCACATGTCTTTCCATCATAAGTATATTGGATAAATTCATTTTTTTCTTGGGGGCCTTGGGTGTAGGAGATTTATCTTCTTAGTATATGTTTTACTCTTCTTTGTCATAATAATAACTTTCTGTGATCAGAATGTTTTTTTGTTTGCTCATTTCCCTAGCCATTACTTGACTTTAACTCTTTGTTAAATTAGAACTCTTTTTCCAGGCTAGAGGGTACACTGTTCCAAGTTTCAGGGGTTTTATGTACTTGTTTTCAGAGATACTTCTAAGGATGTGTAAGTTTTTAATTCTTTCAAGGTGGTATAATCTAAGAAGTATGTTTACTCCTCTCCTGACCTTGCTCTGGTCTGCGAATGACTAAACACTCTTTTCCACTCTGGAATTGTGAACAGGGTTCTTGCTCCATCGTGGCCACAATCTCTGGTGTGCTAGTACTTTTCCTCATTCTGGGACTGCCACCTAGAACTACATCTTGGATCCAGGTATAGAATTCTGTCTCAGTGAGTTGAAAGCTTCAGAAACAGCCACTGCTACTGCTGATTCAATGGCTTTGAAGGCCTGTTCCTGGTTTGCAGGGGTAGGGACTATGCTGGCTCGGCCTGTTTAAACTGTGCTCCACTTTCACCCAAGTACAAATAAACCTATCCTGCCTATCTTCTAAGTTGTCTTTGGCCTCTGTAGTCTGAGAAGTCTGGAAACCACCACTGCTTTTACTGATTCACTTGGCCTGTTTCTAGTTTGTTGGGGCAGGGGTTGTGCTGGTGGAGCCCAGCCCACTCTCACTCTAGTGTAACAAAGTGTTCTGCAGATCCTCCACGTTGTCCTCATCTGGAAAATTGTTTTACTCTGTCTTTTTGTGGGTTCTGTCAGGATCTCTAAGGCATGGGAAAGAGGGAACAGATAAGGAGTATGGGATTGGGTTTCATTGTGAACTTATGTTATTTGGCTAGTATAGCCTGGCTATCAATGACATGGGCATATTGGGAAATGGTGCTGAGTGAGTTCAGTGTAGCTATATGTTCAATTTTTTTTAATCTTTTGGATTCTAGATGTCCCAAGTCATGGAGACTGCTGAAGATTCTTTTATCTATTTTGAAGAAGTTTGAAAGGTGGAAGGAATCAGAGAAACTGCCTAGTACATTTATTTATTTATGTTTATTATGTGGCCCAAAACTTTAGTCTTCTTATTCCTCATTCTACTCCATCTTTTAAATCTGGGTTTTTTGGTAGCTATCCCTCTTTGCTGTAATCCTCTTCTCATTTTTGCTTCCTGGTTTCCCTGTATTTCTTCAAGTTTGAACTAAAATTTAATCTTCTACTGGAAGCCTTTCCTAACCTTCCCTCTCATGTTTCCAATACTTCCCCTCTTTGAATTCTTTTTCTTTTTCCCCCATATATAGCATATTGATATTTGTTTATTTATTGTGGGCTCCATTAGATTGTGAGCTCGTTGAGGGGAAGTTCTGTGTTGTCTTTTTAAAAAAAAAATTGGTATTCCTCTTAGTGCTTAAGTACACTGCTTGGCACTTAGTAGGTGAAAACTTATTTATTGACTGACTGAATATACTATTTTAGATATTTGTGTACATATGTAAAATTGTAAAAGAATAATTTCAGAGGGGCAGCTAGATGGTACAGTAGATTCTTATCTACTGTATGGATTATCTTAACTGCAGCATGGATTCTGAAGTCTGGAAGACTTGAGTTCAAATTCAGCTTCAGACACTTATTAACTATGTGACTGTGGGCAAGTCACTTAACCCTAATTGTTTTGCCAAAAATAATAATTATTATTATTGTTGTTTCAGAGAGGGAATAGCTACATGTGAAACAAACTATCTGTCATCAAGGGGATTAAAATGGGGAAAGAAAAGAAATTAACTACAACTTTTATTACCTCTGGACAGTTGGGGAATAAATTATAGTAAATGAATGTAATGCAACATTATTGTATCTTGAGGTTCAAAAAAAGAAATGGTTTCTAATTAACCTGGGTAGTAGGAACTGATACAAAGGGAAGTGAGCAGAGCTAGGAAAATGGTTTATTCAAGAATAGTGACTTAATTTTTAAAAAAAGGAAATGAAAGAGAAAAACATGAGAGCCTTTTAAGCACTCTCATCAGTGAGTGATCAGAATGAATATTCTTGGACATGCCCACCATGTGTATTCATGTTTATAACAGATTTTTTTCCCTTTTAATTAATTGGGAGTAAAAGAGTTAGAAATAGTGATTCAAAAAAAAAAAAAAAGAAAGAAAGAAAAAAGGATGGGGACTGAAATATTTCTTAGCATGTATGGAGGCAAACAAAAGAATGTTCAGAAAAAAGCATGGACAGGAAGGACAGTTTTGAAAGTAAGGGAGAAAATTTATTACATCTTTAAAAAAGATAAGTATGGAGTTTATACTTTTTTGTTCTATTATGTATGTGAAAATGATCCTTTTAAAATAATTTATTTACAATAAAAAAAATAAAATCCCCAGATGTAAAAGAGCATTCTTCTAAGTGGAGAATAGTATAGTATTGTAGAAAGAGCCATTTAGCAAAGAGTCATAAGACCAAGATAATAGTCTAGTGCAACCAAACTAGTTGAGTGGCAAATCACTTTATCTTGTTTGGCCAAAATTTCTATAGCTGCAGAATGAAGAGTCGGTCTTAATGTATGAAGTTCCATTTAGCTCTAATATTTTATCCCTTTTATAGTGGTTGGAATGTAAATGCATGCTTTGTGACAGGATTTAGAAAATAAAATCTCTTGTACAAGGTTGTAAAATGATTCAACTTATTCAACACTAGGTGGTGCTCTTGTAAGGCAAGAAGGCATGTTTTGAGTAATTTTTAAAAAGTTGGATGAAAATGAATAGCAATATGTAATTTATGAAGTAAATTATATACTAAAGTAGAAATATTCGTTATTTCTCCCAAATTCCATCTCCTATCACTCAATAATTTTAGATTTTTAGGTTCCTTAAGATGTCTGTTAGTAGTAGCTGTTAGTAGTTTCTAGTTGTTTTTTACCTAGTATTTTAAAAATATTTTAATATTTTTATTTACATTTAAAATTTAAAAAAATTTTTAAAATAATCTCAGTCTTTTCAAGCTATTCTTATGTATCACAAACAGGGGAAGCTGACATATGAGGCCTCAAACTGCAAGTTTTACCTTTTTAGATGTTTGGAAAAGAATCACAATTTGTGCAATTATATGCATATATTATTGCATATGCATATTCATATATTATTATTTTGTCTACCTAATAAGCTTTCGGTGATGACTACATCATTGACAGCTGCTGATAAATACGTACAGGCTGGAAAAAAATTTATCTAGCATTTTAATGTCTGCTTCATGAAAACCTTACATGACTAAAAAAATTCTAATTCAGTTGGCATATTATTCATTCATTCATGACTTTATTCAACATCGAACTATGATTAAGACTTTTTTGAATTATCTTCCTTTTTTGAAATACTATTGAATGAATAAATGTAAGATTATATTCTCTTTTATTCAGGTAGGAAAGTATTGATAGTACCTCACATTTATATAAATACTTTAATTGCAGTTACAAAATACCATCCATACATTTTCCTATTTAGTTCTCAGAGGGTTCCTGGGAGGTAGATAGCTTAAATACCATGATCTTCATTTTATAGATAAGGAAACTGAGTTTTAGAGGGATTGGTATTCACATACGATCATACAGCTAGAAAATGATTGTCTGGACTGGAACCTAACAAGTTCTCTTGCTTTTAGACTCTGTGACCTTAAGAAGTTACTTTCAAATAGCGTTTTATACTTGGGGCAGATCATTGTATTTTTGGATATTTCTTATTATTAAGAAGTTTTTTCTTTGGATCAGATCTAAATTTGCTTCTTTGTAAGTTGTATCTAGTTCTGTACTTTGGCCAAAAAGAATCCATTCTTTTTTTCTTGTGATAGGAATAGGTATAAGGTATATACCACTGGTATAGGGAGCTCCTCTTTCCAGTTGGTGAATACCTTCTCTGTACCGTAGAGATATAGTGAGTTGTCTGGAGAACTGTGTAGGTTAGAGTCTTGAAAAGGATTGCCCAGCCATTGTATCTAGAAGGATGATTAGGGTGTCCAGGTTTGGATTCCAACTTTTTTTCTGTCCATACATTACACTGCCTCTTCCTTGTGACAGCCCTGAAATCCTGATGATCTTAAGAGCTGGAAGGGACATCAGGAGCCAGCTAAGTGGTACAGTACATAAGGGGGTTTGATTGGAAGTTAGGAAGACCTGAGTTTGAATTCTCCCTAGTATGGTTACTTCACAGTGTGCCCCTAAGCAAGCTACTTTATTTCTTTGTCTCAGTTTCATCTATAACATGAAAAAAATACATCCAGTGTAAAGGCATGTGCTAAAGACTAAATGAAAGAACACATGTAAAGTGCTTTGCAGAAGTGAAAATGCTATGTGAATGTTGTTGTTATTGTTCTAATTATTATTAACTGTGTAGACCAATTCTTACGTTCTCTGGGTGACAAATCATCCCACTAAACATCCTCTTACTGATTTTCATAGGACACAGTCTCTAGGTATTTCACAATTTTACTTTCCTTCTCCTGGATGGTCTTCAGCTTTTCAGTATTACTTTAAAATGTGAGCTCAACCAGGGCTCAAATGCAGAGGGGCTGTTACTTCCTTAATTCTAGATTCAATGCCTTTCAGAGCATCCCTAAGATTGCACTAGCTCTTTTGGTTGCTGTATCATACTGTATTCTAGCCACTTCTCCCTCCAATCTTCACTTGTTGATTTTTCTCGAACATGTATATGATATTACATTTATCTTGATTAAATATCATCTTACTAGATTTGGACCCGTGTTCTAGTCTGTCAAGAGCTTTTGGGATTTTGACTTTTGTTATGTATTCTTTCCCCTAGCTACTTGTTTCTTTGAATGAAAGTGAAAATTAGCTAAGTCCCTGGTAAAAATGCTAAGCCTTATTGGGCTATGCTATGAGCCTAGGATATGTCCTTCCTAAATGACTATTCTCTAGGTCTAGCCATTTAACCCATTTTAATTCTAACTAATTGATCCTGTGGTCTAGCCCACTTCTCTCAATCTCATCCATAAGAATAGAACCAGAGATTTAGACAAATGCTTTGTTACTTTCTGGATAAATTTTGTCTATTTCTCAGAAGTCCTACTCTAAAGGAAAGGAAGTTCTGTTTGTGTTTAGTATTTTGTTCCTATTGGGATAAATATATTTATATACAGATTTTGTATGTTGAAACTATATATAAAATCCTCCCAAATGTTTTTTGGGACAGGCATTACCCTTTTTTAGTTATTTTACTACAGACTTTGCTTGAATTAATGACCAGTAATAAAGTGTCATGATTATTTCACTTGAGAGAGTAAATAGATTGCCTCTTTTGTGATGTTTTCTGAAATTAAAGAGTAAAACCTTTCTTTTATCTCTAATCCCAGTTTTGAAGATTTCTCATGGAATCATATATAAAAATCTGGAGAACTACTCTTTTTTTTTTTTTCCCCCAATATAAATGGCAAATTTGTTAGTTTCTCCTTTTTAATAATATTTAGTGAATGCAAAAAAAAAAATACCTTAGGACACAAAGTTTGTCCAAAAACAAGCTTTCAGTATAAAAGTGCAAATACCTCCTGAGTTATAAATACTATAACTATGTAGTTTGTTTTTTAAAAGGGATAAATATCATTAGCATTAGGTAGAATGAATGGGAAGACTTATAGTTGTAACTGCCTATTTCATCCTCTTTATTAGATTGATATGAGAAGTATCACAACATTTTCTGAAATTTTAAACTTTTACTATCTATATTTCCTCAGATTTTAGCAATTAAATGACAGTTGTCTACATAAAGATACAAATCTTAATATTTTCTAGGTTCTGCTCTGGTGCATTTACACTGCTGCAATTAATTTTATGTGACTTGTTTTTTGAATTTTTTCTTGTGAATGGTTCTTTAAAAAAAAAAAAAGCCAACATTCCACAGCTTAATTATTGAATGGTCTGATTCTTTTCAGTTTAGTGAATGGCTGTTATAATTCTTTCATTACTTTTTTAAGAAGTAAAAGTTGTGTAGTAATTGTTGCTCAGTTGTGCGCATCATTTTGAAATCTTCTTGTATTTGAAAATTTTCTAAAACAGTTGATGTTTTCATTATGATTTACTGTGAACCATTTGAAGTATGTACACTTATTAAATACTTCGTCTTAGATTTCACTGGTGTGAAATGGGTTTACTCCTTCAACTAAAATTCCATTCATCCACTAGTTCTCTTATTAGAGTATCATGAAGTACTATTGAAGTGGGTTATGGTCCCTTTAAGAAACTGCATTTTCTATTGACTGTGATTCCTTTCAGATTCTCAGCCCCTCCTGGCTGAGGCATATCCTCCCCAGACTAGTTGTCTTTCCAGGATGCCAGAGCCTTTGCCTCATTACAAATCCTGGTCAAAATGCATCCCTTTGAATAACAATAGGAGATCCAGGCTCTCCCAGGCCCCACAGAGTCTGAGCCATTTTATTTAGAGTTTAGTTTAGAGCTAAACTAAAATCCTCTCTTTGCAGAGGTTCTAAACATGCCAGCTATACCATGCTTGCTTTGCCAAGGGCCTCTGTCCACTGGAATATTCTTTTCCAGTGCTACCTTCTCTTTACCCTCACCTATTTCCCTAACCAGACTTTATGCCTATCAGGATTTCTAACCTTACTTCCAATCCCCATAATAAACTTCTTTTATCAATCTAGGTTTTTGAGTCTGTAAATTCCTTTAAGAGAACCTCTGTGCAGCCAGAAGGGAGTTCCCCAAAACTCCCTACTTTTGTGCCGAATCCCAAGAGGATGCAGGGGAGCCAAACCTTTCCCTTTGGTTCCCTGAAGCCTGAACCTGCCAGTAGACCTTAACATTTAACTCCCTGACCACCAGAAATCATAATCTCATTTTGGTTCTATAAATCTAGACTTTATCACTATGATTAAAAAACAACAACTGTCTTCTAGTGTTCTAACTTTTAGTGACAATTTCCTTTCAGCTAAGCTGGGCTGATGATTAGAAAATAGACGACTACCTCAGTGATCATGCCTTTTGAAGGCCTTGTTCTTTGCTGAAAAAGCTTTTGAAGACTCAAGGTCCTCTCTATCTCACTAGTGGGTATCAAAGTACAACTGTAGTAATTTGTCTAATACTGTCTGTACATTGAATTGGACATTTCTAATGATAAAAAAATCTTATTCTCATTGTACAACTCCTCTCACTTTTCAACACCTAATTTAAGCTGGTCTACTTCTCTGTTGTTTCAATGCCTAAATATTATTATTTTTCCTTCTCTAACTATACAGAATAAATCTAATTGTACTTTCACATAAAAAATTATTTGAGAATAGCTTTCACATTCCCATTAAGGCTTCTCTTTTCTAAGATAAGAATCTTGTTTTTCACCCATTTTTTATTATGATTGGGCTTTGAGTTCCCATACAATTTTGATTTTTTTTTAACTAGGTGGATACAAACTAGCACCTTAATATTATATTTAAAATGTGTTGCATTCTTTTCCCCAAACCCATCTCTTTTAAGAATTTATTATCTTTTAAAATTTAATTTTTTAAATTTATAGGTAGTTGTTTTCTTTGTTTCGTCTATCCCCATTGGAAAGGGGAAAAAAGAACAAAATCCTTATAAAAAGTGTGGGTAGTCAAGCAGAAATTTTTTTTTCCAAATTGTACATATCTGATAGAAAATGGGACTGCAGAAATGTTAAGCCTTCGAAATATATTGGGGTCCCAGGGCTCACTCTATAGATTGCCAAATATTGTGGTATAAGATGAACCTCCAAATATATTGCTGTTGGGGCCATTGTCTTATGTTTCAGAAGAATTTATAAGTTTAGACCTCCAAATCAAAAGGCAAAGATTTTATTATGATGCTGTTGTCTGGTGGTATAAGTTTCAAAAGGGATTTTAGCTATTAACTAGGGAAAAGACTTGTGCTAATCTCTCTAGGAAACTTGCCATTTACTTAGGAGGTAGGTGAGACTAAGCTCCTAATGAACTAGCCATTGGGATGCTTACTAAGGGAACTAAGATTCTAAAAAACAAAGAAATGGAGTATCTGTACATTCTATTATAGTAGAAAAATAACCTTGAGGATTGGATATAGTAACTGAGCTTGTGATAATTTTGCCTATATAAGGAATTAGCTAGGAATTCAATTTGAGCCCACTTAAGGACAAGATAATCTATATCCCTCCCTGCTTGCCCCAGGGAGTAGCTGTGGGGTTATTCATCCCATCATATCCAAAAGTATATGCCTCATTTTGTGTCATGAATCTATCAACTTTCTGTCAGGATCTAGGTCTAATACTTTATCATAGGTCCCATGGGATGTTTCTCTATTATTGTTAGAGCCATTGTGATCTTTCTAGTCACCCAGATTTACAGTCTTGATGTTATCCTTACATATGCTCATCCTGGATATTCATCTAGTTGCCAATCTCTTCAACTTTCTTGCTTGGACTTTTTCAGTAGTCTCATAATTGGGCGTCTGCCTCAAAGGTTTTTCCTGCTTGAATACATCTTCCACACAATTAACAAAGTGAATATAAATAACAATTGTTTCTATCTTACCCTGTCCATACTTTTTTATCTTAATTAGGCATTTTAAAAATGTTTCTTCTGTGCTATAGATATTATGCTAGGCAATCAGGTTACAAAGAAAGGCAAAAGAAAACCTCCCCTCAAGGATTTCACAATCCAATCCTGTGCTGTTTTTGTCCATGCTTTCCTACAAATCCTACACAGTCTACCCCACCTAGAGGCCTTGCTCTAGGATTTTTTTATGTTTCTTGGATATTGTCTCTCATTTAATACTTGATTGACTTAACATCTTTTGTTTCTTTTCACATATTTTGTTTATAAGAAATTGAGAAAATTTTAAGATATTTAAGTATATGCAGTAACTGTAATTAATTGCTGAATGTTTCTAAGAAGAAGGTTTGTTTTGTTTTGGCTGTTGTTAATTAAAATTTCATTGTTTTTGAATAGCGGAAAGAGTACTCCTGACCAATGACTTTAGAGACCTTCGTTCTGTTTATAATAGATTATTTGGCTTCTCTGACACATTGTTGCTATTTGTTAAAAAAAAAAAAGTAGATAACACTAGTTTTATCAGCATATTAAATTCTTGTCAACATCAAATGAAATAATGGAGATTAAAGTCCTTATTGAAAAATAAGGACTTGATTTACATGCATAAAAACTCCTTAAGTATTTTGTTATCTTAAAGAGATTAATACAGTGAGTTAAGCAAAACTGTAAAATATTGTTTATTCTAATTTTTATGGCACACTTATTTTTATTAGAAGTAAATCTAGACACATTACCACAAATGCTCAGTGATGCTTTGCTTCATATATACTTTGAAGTTAATGTGTTATTTTTCATTTTTCTGTGATTCATTCATCTTTGTGGTTTTGCAAAAAAAAGAAAGAAAGAAAGCTATTTTGGCACCTTAAATCCTTCCGGATTCAGAGAAAAAAAAGACATTTTTTCCTAGTCTTCAGAATTGCTTCATGACCATTGGTAAGCTGTAACCAATTAAAGCATGAGTAGACTCCTTCTGTTTCATAGTTGTAATTCAAATCAATAGTCCTTTTGACTCCAAGGGTCAATAGTGGGACCAAACAATTTGTAAGGATGCCACAGTGTATATTCATTTGAAAACTAAGGTATAGTAAGTACAACAGGGGAAAAGAGAGAGGACAAAGAAGGATAGATTGTATAAAGAGAAAAGAAAAGCAAGGAGAAGAAAGGTACATGTGAAGGGAAGTGGTTGAGGGCCCCAGCAATTACTTTCTGGGACAGTGATTGTTGCCTACAATTGATTTTGTATGTTACTTTAGGGCATTACTTCTTTAAGTTCAAATAGTAGTTTTCTTACCAACCTGAGTGTCTTTTTGATGATCTATTAATTGAGCTGCTGGACAAGTTCATAGAAATAGAAAATAAATTTCATCTCATTTGGGATAGTATTCTGAAATATTTAGTTTGTTGGTTGACTTTATTTTGGTTATAGAAACTAGAATTTTTCAATTGCAGCTCAGTTGACATACCAAGTATGTCACAAGTAAATGTTTCTTTTTGTTTGTTTTTTCATTTTTGGAAAACTGCTTAAAGTCTAACAGTGATAAATTGTTTTTTTTTTAAATTATTATTTTATTATTATTATGATAGCTTTTTATTTACAAAACATATGCATGGATAATTTTTCAACACTGACCCTTGCAAAACCTTCTGCTTCAAATTTTCCCTTCCTTCCTCCCACTCCCTTTCCTAGATGGCAGGTATTCCAGTACCTGTTAAAATATATGTTAAATCCAATATATGTTTACATATCTATATAATTATCTTGTTCTATAAGAAAAATCGTATCTAGAAAGGATAAAAAAAAAACCTGAGAAGGAAAACGAAAATGCAAGCAAACAACAACAGAAAGAATGAAAGTGCTAATTGTGGTCCACATTCAGTTCCCACAGTCCTCTCCCTGGCTGTGTATGGCTCTCTTTATTGATGAACTGGTCTGAATCAATTCATTGTTGAAGAGAGCCACATCCTTCTATCAGAATTGATCATCTTATAGTCTTCTTGTTGCTATGTATAATCTCCTGGTTCTGCTCATTTTACTTAGCATCAGTTCATGTAAATCTCTCCAGGCCTCTCTGTAATCATCCTGTTGGTCATTTCTTACAGAACAATAATACTCCATGATATTCATATGCCATAATTTATTCAGCCATTCTCCAATTGATGGTCATCCATTCAGTTTTCATTTTCTGGCCACTATGAAAAGGGATGCCATGTTTTTGCACATGTGGGTCCCTTTCCCTCCTTTAAGATCTTTTTAGGATATAAGCCCAATAGTAACACTGCTGGGTCAAAGGGTATACACAGTTTGATAACTTTTTGCTAGGTCATTAACAACACAATAATATTCCATCATAATCACAAACTACAATTTTTTAGCCATTCCCCAGTGATGGGAATCCCCTCAATTTCTACTTCTTTGCCTCCATAAAAGAGCAATTATATTTTTGTGTGCGCACGCGCGCACATGCACACACACACACACACAAACATACTTTAAAAAAAAATCTCTGGAAACAGAGCAAGTAGTGGTATTGCTAAGTCAGAGGACATGCACAATTTTATAGCCCTTTGGGTATAGTTCCAAATTGTTCTACAGAATGGTTGAATCAATTCACAACTCCACCAACAATGCATTAATATCTCATTTTTCCACACCTCTTTAATATTTTCTTTTTCTATCCTATTAGTCAGTTTAATAGGCATGAGGTAATACTTTAGAATTTTTTTTTTAATGTGCATTTCTTCAATCAGTAGTGAATTAGAGCATTTTAAGTATGTTTATATCTAGCTTTGATTAATTTATCTGAAAATTTCATGTTTTTTGCTCACTTATCAATTGGGGAATGGCTCTTATTTGTATAAATTTGATTCATTTTTCTGTGTTTGAGAAATGAGACCTTATTAGAAAAACTAGTTTCAGAATTTTTCATTCACAACCTGCTAATTGTATTTTCTTCCATCCTCTTCTGTTACATTTATTCTATTTTTTCTCTCCTTTCAACCTGTCCCTCTTCACAAGTGTTTTGTTTCTGACTGCTCCCTCAGTCTGCCCTGTCACCATTCACCTATTTCTTTCTCCATTTACTTTCTTGTAGGGTAAGATAGATTTCTATATTGAATGTGTATGTTATTTCCTCTTTGAGCCAATTCTAATGAGAATAAGGTTCACTCACTTTCTTTTACCTCTCCTCTTTCATTCCCCCACTGTAAAAACTTATTCTTATCTTGTTGTGAAATATTTACCCCAATTTACCTCTCCCTTCCCCTTTTTCCCAGTACATTCCTCTCTTACCTCCTTAATTTTATTTTTTTAGTATCATTTCTTCATATTCAACTCACACATGTATTCTTTGTCTGCACACACATACACAAATACTTTTATGTTTGCTTTAATAATGAGAAAGTTCTTATGAGTTGCAAGTATCATCTTCCCATGTACCAATGTTACGTTTAACTTTAAGTCCTTATGATTTCACGTTCTTGTTTAACCTTTTTATGCTTCTGTTGATTTTTATATTTGAAAATTAAATTTTCTGGGGAGCTCTGGTCTTTTCATCAAGAACGTTTTGAAGTCTTCTGTTTCATTGAATGTTACTCCCCCCCTCCCCCTGAAGAATTATATTTAGTTTTGCTGAATGAGTGATTCTTGATTGTAATCCTAACTCATTTTTCCTTTTGAATACCATATTCCTCTCATCTTTAAATGTAGAAACTATTAAATCTTGTGCTATCTTGACTGTGGCTCCATAGTACTTGAATTGTTTCTTTCTGGCTTCTTGTAATTTTGTCTCCTTGACCTGGAAGCTCTAGAATCTTTTTCAGGAGGTGATTGGTAGATTCTTTAAATTTCTATTTTACTCAATTTTCTTAGATAATTTTTTGAAAGACAATGTCTTGAGTGCTCTCTCTCTCTCTCTCTCTCTCTCTCTCTCTCTCTCTCTCTCTCTCTCTCACACACACACACACACACACACACACACACACACGCGCGATGGCTTTCAGGTAATCTAATGATTTTTAAATTATTTCTCCTAAAAGTAATTTTTAAGTTACTTATTTTTCCAATGAGATATTTCATGTTGCCTTCTATTCTCCTCCATTCTTTTGATTCTGTTGAACTGTTTCTTGATTTCTTATAAAGTGAATAGCTCAACTCCAATTTTTAAAGTATTTTTTTTTTAGTAAGCTTTTGTACCTTCTTTTCCCATTTGTCCAATTCTGTGTTTTAGTAAGCTTTTTTCTGCAGTGAATTTCTATATCTCTTTTTCCATTTGACAACTTTTGCTTTTTAAGGCATTCTTCTCTTCATTGGCCTTTTTTCTTCCTTTACAATTTGGCCTAGTCTGTTTTTGTTTTTGTTTGTTTTTTTTTAAATTTAATTATAGTTTTTATTTACCAGATATATGCATGGGTTATTTTACAGCATTGACAATTGCCAAACCTTTTGTTCAAATTTTTCCTCTCCTTCCCCCCCCCCCATGGCAGATTGACCAATACATATTAAATATATTTAAGTATAAATTAAGTACAATATATGTATACTTGTCCAAACAGTTGTTTGAATAAGACTTTGAGATAGTATACAATTAGCCTGTTAAAGAAATAAAAAATGCAAGTAGACAAAAATAGAGGGATTGGGAATTCTATGTAGTGTTTCATAGTCATCTCCCAGAATTCTTTCACTGGGTTTAGCTGGTTCAGTTCATTACTGCTCTATTGGAACTGATTTGGTTCATCTTATTGTTGAAGATGGCCACATCCAACAGAATTGATCTTCATATAATATTGTTGTTGAAGTATATAATGATCTCTTGGTCCTGCTCATTTCACTCAGCATCAGTTCATGTAAATCTCTTCAGGCCTTTCTGAAATCATCCTGTTGGTCATTTCCTACAGAATAATAATATTCCATAATATTCATATGCCACAATTTATTCAGCCATTCTCCAATTGATGGGCATCCACATAGTTTCCAGTTTCTGGCCACTACAAAGAGGGCTGCCACAAACATTGTTGCACATACAGATCCCTTTCCCTTCTTTAAGATCTCTTTGGGATACAAGCCCAGTAGTAACACTGCTGAGTCAAAGGGTATGCACAGTTTGATACTAGTCTGTTTTTTAAGAGGTTATTTTTCAGTCAGAATTTTTTTCTGTGGTTTGCTCATTTTCCTTGACTTTTCCTTGAGTTTTAACTCTTTGTTAAAGTAAGACTTTGCTTTCAGGGCAGAGGGTTTACTGACCCAAGCTTCAAGATTTTAATGCAATTGTTTTCAGAGATTCTTCTAGGGACTTGTGTGTTTTCAGTTCTTTCTAGGTGATATGATCTAAGGAGAGGTGTGTTTACCTGTGTTTTGGTCTATTTTTTTACCCTGGAACTGCGAGGAGGAATCCTGCTCCAATGTGGCCGCAAAGTTTAGTATACAACTGTTCCCTCACCCAGGGAATGCAGTCTTGGACTGCTACTGAGATCTGTGTGTGGGCAAAGCATTGTAGTCCTGACTCAGTGCTAGGAAAGAAACCTTTGTAACATTCTTCTGAGCAATTTGACTGCCTTCTCTGAGTAGAGAGTGCCAGAAACAGCTGCTACTACTGCTGATTCAGTGGTTCTCCAAGGCCTGCTTCGGATTTGATGAGGCTATTATGGCATAACTTATGCTTGACTATGTTCCGTTCTTACCCAGGTGTGATAGATTTTTCCTGCTGACCTTCTAAGTTGTTTTGGTTTACAAAATTGTTTCTCTCCATCTTTTTTGTGGGTTTTGCTGCTTTAGAATTTGTTTAGAAGTAATTAGTTTAAAAGTATTTGGTGGAATTTGGGGGAGACCTCAATTGAGTTCCTGCATTAACTTTACTATCTTGGCTCTGCCTCTAGTCTTTTTGATTAATTCAGCAAAGGATCATAATGAGGAGACTTAGGGGAATGATTCTCTAGATCAGGTTTCTTAAACTTTTTCCATTTATAACTACTTTACACCTAAGAAATTTTTTCATTACCATGGCCATGTAGGTATATAAAATAGGTTTATATATATCAAACATTTACAAATAACAAAGCATAATTTTGTGACTTCTTCCCACATTTTTTTTTGCATTTTAAAATATTTGTATTTCAGGGAACGATAGTTTGAAGATCTGGTCATGCAAAAAACGGTTTTCAGGTCAATTTTGGTGATAGTTTGCTGGCCTCTGCTTTCTGGTATGACTTTTCAAAACTATGTTTCATATCTATTTGGAGTTTCTTCTGGTATATGATATTTGAATACAAATATAATTCAAGTTAAATGGTTGCACCAGTGGAAGCATGGTGATGGTTGGAAGTGAGGTGAATAGGAGAAGCAAGAATGGCTTTTAAACTATATTCTTATCCAGAAAGAAATAAGGGTCAAAGGAGTCAAATGAATAAGTAATTGAGACAAACTAACAGTTTAAATAAACTCAAGCAACCTGGGATAGTGCAAATAAAAGAGTATATTAGTATAAGTGCTTCACAGAGGCCCCCCCCCCAAAAAAAAGGACTAGGATCAAATTAGTGTTAACAAAATTAATCACAAGGATTAATTATCATAGTGCCTGGAACATATATGTAGATGCTTAAAAATACTTGTTGAATTGTCTTAAAGGAACAATAGGAATAAATCAGTGCAAAAGAAATATACAGACAAATGCAAACTTAACAGTTATATTTTATGTGTGATTAAACTCCCCAGGAAAACATTGCTTTTGAATAAGAAGACAAATCAAACAATTTGGTGAATAAAGAATCACTGAAAAAATAAGGGTAGGAACAGTAGGGAAATAAGAGACTGGAATAACAATTTAAAAAAATATATAAATTCTAAAACAGCAGATTTGTAAACTATCAGAAAAGGCAAATTTAAGATTTCCATTGTTAAAGGAGACAAACAAGATAACTATATTATGCTTAAAGATTAACATAGCCCATGAAATAATATCATTATTTGATATCTGTTCAGTAAATGGCATAGCATCTAAATTCATAAAGGCAAAGCTAGCTGAAATACACAGTGACAGATAATACCATAATTGACTATGATATTGTTTTCAGAGCATAAATCTAAAAACAAAAAGGAAAACATAGAAATAAACAGATTTGAAAGACAATGTATGTTTTGAATGGGCACATAAAAGAACATATACATATTTCTCCGCAACATCACATATCCTTTTTTTTTTTTTAAGAGCTTTTTACTTTCAAAACATGCATTGTTTTCAACATTTACCTGTGTAAAACTTTGTGTTTCAATTTTTTTTCCTCCCTTTCTTCCTCCCTACCCCCTTTCCTAAATGGCAAGTAATCTAATATATCTTAAACACGTGCAGTTCTTCTATACATATTTCCACAATTATCATGCTGCACAAGAAATATCAGATCAAAAAGAAAAAAAATGAGAAAACAAAATGCAAGCAAATGGTAACAAAAAGTGAAAATATATGTTGTGATCCATACTCAGTCCCTACAGTCCTTTCTTGGGGTACAGATGGCTCTCTCCGTCACAAGACAATTGGAAATGGTCTGAATTACCTTATTGTTGAAAAGATCCTTGTCCATCAGAATTGATTATCATATAATCTTATTTTTGCTGTGTACAATGTTCTACTCACTTCACTTAGCATCAATTTATGTCTCTCAAGGCCTCTCTGAAATCATCCTGCTGATTGTTTCTTAGAGAACAATAATATTCCATAACACTCATATACCATAACTTTTTCAGCCATTCTCTAACTGATGGGGAGCCACTCAGTTTCTACTCTCTTGC